>NC_056618.1:17750456-17914381 GCF_018340385.1 Cyprinus carpio
TAAAAATGAGGGAGGGGGGGGCGATGCGTTCTAGGTGAAGTACGTGGGTGATCGTGGGGGGGAGGCGGAGGCTGGCGGACCATGAGGGACTCGTTTTGCTGTGGCCGCTGGGGCATTGGGAGGTCGGCGCGACATGAGAGAGGAGGGAACCAGGGAGTGCGAGGGGTAGACAAGGGGAGGAATCAGCAAGGCTGCGATTGAATGGCAGTTGAGAGGGTCAGGGTTGGGGGTTCTGTTTAGATGGAGTGTGCTGGAAGCTGTGATAGAGGGTGGCGAACTCTAATGAAGTTTCTTGTGCGGTACTGTATGGGCCGGTTTTTGTCAAGCCGCGGGAAGTACCCGTAAGGCGCATGAAGAAAGTATAAAAGAGTGTGTGTGGGAGGGCCTACGAAAAGAGGGGGGGGGAAAAAAAACGAAAACTACTAAGAAAAAGGCAAAATGGGGTGGGGGGCCGAGGCAAGCAGCAAATGGGGGGGAGGAAACGGGAAAATAACCAAAAAGGGGAAGAAGGAAAAAAAAAAAAACTTAACAAAGAGAGGAGTGGCTCTGTAAGGTTTGTAGCGGAGTGGCGCTACTTTGTGGGTTTTGGGGCCATCCGGCCCACGGGGGCCGGGGGGGGACGACGGAACAGGAGAGTGTCGGTACCTGTTTTTGCTGAGATGTTGTTCGGCTGGGCCATGCTGTGCGAGGGCGAAAGTGTGTAAGGACCTAACGTGGTCCCTCTTTCTTCCTCTCTCTCTTCTTCCTTCCCCTCCCCCACTATCCCCCCCCGCCTTCCCCCCTCCCCCCGGGATTCCTCTTTGCTTTCCCCATTCTCCCCCTTTTGACTTCCTCATTCCTTCCCTCCCCCCACTGCCCCTTACTCCGCCCTTCCTACTTACTCTCTCCTTTTCCCCTCCCCCCATCTCTTCCTACCCCTTCCCCTGTTTCCCTTCCATTTCTCCGTTCCATCCTCTTTCTCCCCTTTCTCTTCCACACCTTTTGGTCTTTTCTTCCATTGGACGCCCCCCCTTTTCCCCCCTTTACCTTTCCTTCCGCCGCTCCCTTTTTCCCTTTCCACTATTTTTTTTCCCCCCTACCTCCACCCCTTACCCTTTTCCCCCCACCCCCCTCCTACCCTCCTATCCCTCCCCTTCTTCCCTTCATTTCCCCCCCTTCCTCCCCTCCACTCCCCTTTTTCCGCTTTTTGCTTACCCTCTCCCCCCCCCCCCGCCCACTTCCCCACCCCCCCCTCCTCCCCCTCCTTCCCTCTTTCCCCACCTCCCCCCCTTTTTCCCTTCTCCTGACCCCCCTTTGCCTCTCTTCCTTCCTTCTTCTCTCTTCTCTGGCCGCCCAGGAGCACGATGGCACAGGTAATGGGTAAAACCCCCAAAGTTCTAGGATCTCCAGCCCCTTCATCTCCCATGAGGTAACGGGTCATCCAGACAGTTGTAAAAAAGTCCTTCAGTGCTGCATCATTATAACCCATCCCGACCGCCAATGGTCCAAAACAATTGCGCCAGGCCACCCACCTCCACTCACTCCCCCTTTGACGAAGGGTGGTTAAGTTCCGGAATCTCCCCCTCCGTTCCTCCATGGTGGCTGGGGAACCGATTCGAAATCCCCACACCGCTGGATCTAGGCATGACGGAGTCCTTCTGTCACGACCCGCACACAGACAGGTAGATCCAATTGCAGTATGTTTATTGAGGCAATCCAAAAATCATAAACTTAGCCAGGCAAAGGTCAACATCCAGGTAATCCGTCCGAAACAAGAAACATAAACAACATACAAAACACGAGAAACCCAGGGAACCAGGAAAACGCAGGGTGACATTCAACAAGGACTCCTTGATAATGACAGAACAACCGGGGTATTTATACCCAGGAAATGACAATGCTAACGGGGAATTGGCTGAGTGCAATGATTGATAACCACGGACAGCTGAGTGCAATGAGCAGTGAAGAAACAGACAAGACTATGGGAAATGCAGTTCTAAAGTGGGGTGACGATAAGGGGAAGTGAGACCTCTAGTGGCCACCCAGGGAGACACAGAAAAGACACCGTGACACAATGCTGCGGCGAAAAAATAGTGGAGCAATATAAGAAAGGAGTTTCTCAGAGAAAAATTGCAAGGGTTTGAAAGTTATCATCATCTACAGTGCATAATATCATCCAAAGATTCAGAGAATCTGGAACAATCTCAGTGAGTAAGGGTCAAGGCCAGAAAACCATACTGGATGCCCGTAATCTTTCGGCCCTTAGACGGCACTGCATCACATACAGGAATGCTACTGTAATGGGAAATCACAACATGGGCTCAGGAATACTTCCAGAAACACTGTCGGTGAACACAATCCACCGTGCCATTCGCCGTTGCCGTGTCATTTATTTTTAATTATTTTTTTTTTTTTTTTTTTTTTTTTTTTTTACAGTTTTTCTCAATTGCTAACACACAATTCATGAAACAATTTACAATTTTCTCATAACTATAAACACAATCTCAAAACTATATACCAACTTGCACAAACCTCAAACGTCCAGGTCAAAACCAAATATTCCAGTCAAAAACATATTCTCTTCAGTTAAAATCAAACTCTGGCCTCCGATGATGCACAAACCTAACAAATACACAGACTACTGCCTAGAAAACACCAGTGAGATCAATTCAAAACACTGTTACTAAAACCAAATCAGTGGAAGAGTGAAGGTACAATAAAATACAAGAAGCATTTAGATTTTTTTTTATTATTATTTTTGAGTATGAACTCAGTATGCAACAAAAGACTGTTTTTTACAGTAAAAAACACTGATCAGTTACTGATCTGCATCCTCGGCACCCTAAGCATCACATGCCTGGGCAGGATCAGGCCACATACCTTCATCTACATCGCAGAAAATATTTTTTTCTTGCAAGGCAATGGGGAAATATGCTCTGCTGTGTCTTTATCCAGCCTTGGATCGACTCTATAACTGTCACACCCGGTTGCCTGCACAACTGGAAGGCTTTAGAGGGGGCGTTTTCCTGTGTTTTGTGTTTCTGCTTGTTCTGGTTATGGACTCCATTTCCCCATCATGCTGTGTTTTCATTAGTGTCTACCTGGATCAGCTTTGTTCCACTTCCTGTTTGGGTTCTCTATTTTTGTATATTAAGCCCTGGTCTGCTATTGTCTACTAACGGAATGCATAGTCGATATAAAAAAGCTGGATGATGAGTCATTTCTTACTGCTCAATTCTGAAAAAGGTGTTAAATATCAGATCTAAAAACTCCATGTGTAATAACCTAGAACACTGTCTAACTTGATGGCTGCTCTGTCAATTCTTCGTCATCAGTTAGGAACATAGGTGTGCTATTTCATAGCAATCTTTCCTTTGAAACCCATGTTTCTGGCTTTCTGCATTTTTCCATCTCAAAAATATATCTAAATTGCGACCTATGGTCTTATTGTCATATGCAGAAATGTTAAGTCATGCGTTCATGACCTCAAGGTTAGACTATTGTAATGCTTTATTGGGTGGTTGCTCTGCATGCTTAATAAACAAACTCCAGTTAGTCCAAAATGCAGCAGCTAGAGTTCTTACTACAACCAGGAAGTATAACCATATTAGCCCGGTCCTGTCAAACACTGCACTGGCTCCCTATCAAACATCGCATAGATTTTAAAATCTTGCTACTTACTTATAACCCTGAATGGTTTAGCACCTCAGTATTTGAATAAGCTCTTGTTACATTATAGTCCTCCACGTCCGCTGCATTCTCAAAACTCAATTTGATAATACCTAGAATATCAAAGTCAAACTGCGGGCGGCAGATCCTTTTCCTATTTAGCACCTAAACTCTGGAATAACCTACCTAACATTTTTTGGGAGGCAGACACACTCTATCAGTTTAAATCTAGATTAAAGACCCATCTCTTTAACCTGGCTTACACATAACATACTTACACATTTCTAATATTCAAATTTGTTACAGGATTTTTAGGCTGCATTAATAGGTAAACCGGAACCATTAACACTTCCCATAACACCCGATGTACTTGCTACATCGTTAGAAGAATGGCATCTACGCTCATATTAGTCTCTTATTTATATTATTTATTTATTTATTTATTTGTATTATTATTATAATCTAAGTTTCTCTCTTATTCCGAGATCACAATAGTCACCAGATCCAGTCTGTATACAGATCAGATGGTCACTGCAGTCACCCGGATCCAGTTCTGTATCTAGGCCAGATGGTGTATCAGCACCTAGAGATGACCTTTACAGCCCTGAATGTCAGCGGAGACCAGGACAACTAGAGCCCCAGATACAGATCCCCTGTAAAGACCTCTTCACCTAGACAGCCACTGGGACAAGACCACAGGAACCAGCTGAGTCCTCTGCACAATCTGACTTTGCTGCAGCCTGGAATTGAACTGCTGGTTTCGTCTGGTCAGAGGAGAACTGACCCCCCAACTGAGCCTGGTTTTCTCCCAAGGTTTTTTCTCCATTCTGTCACCGATGGAGTTTTGGTTCCTTGCCGCTGTCGCCTCTGGCTTGCTTAGTTGGGGAAACTTCTTTTACAGCGATATCGTTGACTTGATTGCACTGATACTATTTAAACTGAACTGAGCTGGACGATGACATCACTGAATTCAATGATGAACTTCCTTTAACTGAAAATTGAGTGTTTACTCTTGTCTTTTTACATTATTGACACACTATTTTCCTATGTGATACTGTAAAGCTGCTTTGACACAGTCTGTAAAAAAAAAAAAACAAAATAAATAAAATAAATTTACCTTAACTAAACTTAACATAAATATAAATTTTCATACTCATACAATGGGCCACTACACTCATTCACTACAGTTACAGTCTTTATACATTAAACATAACTATTTTCTTTAGGAAGTGTGAGCAAGTATCCCTTATCACTCACTCCCACTGGAATAAGTCCCACTGCCTACTGTTGTTGCAACTTAATGGCCCGTGTTCATTATGTTAGCAATAACAACTGGAGATACCAGGTATAAAACATGTGGCAACACATGTAGAACTAAGGGCAAATTGTACACAGTAAAACTTTCTACGGAGTGTGTGAGTAGCCCATCTGACAGAGCTTAACAGGCTTTTGGGTGCTTCATTTTCTAGTAAACCACCAGCTGTTTTAGACACTCTAGAAATATAATCTTTTCCCGGAACAGTTAGGGGAACATCTCGGGCTTTGAGGCTTCACTTCCCCATCCCTACTAACCACTAATGCTGTTTCGCGTACACAACACCAAACTAACACAAACCACAATGAACAGGTTAAAAAGTTAATACATTCAAATGCTGCTTTATTTCTAATGTTTTTAAAATGTAAACACACAACATAAAGAGCATGAAAATTAAACTGTATGAAGAAAGCTTGCTTACAATAAATATAATAATAATAAAAAAAAATCTGCTTGTAGGCCTGTGTATAAATCTAACACTCAGTAATAATCAAGCTGCAATCACCTCTCCATCTGGTACACATGATCGAATGTAGCCTACACAATGCATAAGGCCAGACCTACTCTTAGAATTCATGCTGAACAAAACCTAGCTAAAAATTGCATGTTTCATCTCAGACTGAATCCATCCCATAGCAGTATCAGTAATGACGTCACCAGTCATTGGCTATATTTCACTCCACTTTACTGAAACCACTACTGAGACTCACAGCAACACAAGTCAATCAGACCTCGACTAACATGTGGCTTTATATCATATTTTCCATTTATTTGGGGGGTAAGATAATTCTTATTATTTATATTGCTTTTTGTAAAGTGTGATTAATAATGTGTTTTTGTCCAGTTAGTTAACAGAAAAGTAACTTTTAATAATTTTTAAATCATTCCAAAAAAGCATTAAATGACATGCTGTTGTAATATCTTACCTACACTTGCTACTTGTTACTTAACTTGTTACCAATACACTAAATAATAGACCCTTCATATTTATTTGCTTCAGTTATTAAGATGCGGTTTTATTTTTGGTGTGTATAATGTGGATACAAATGCAGTGAAGTCAGTATCAGTGACTAAAAGAGATTCTGTCACTCTAAACACTGATGTTACTGAACTACAGAGAGATGATCAGATATTGTGGATGTTTGGACCTCGAGACACTCGTATAGCAGAAATCTATAAGCAGATCATTTCTGTTTATGATAAAAAAGAAAAATTCAGAGATAGACTCAACGTGGATAGTCAAACTGGATCTCTGACCATCAAAAACATCAGAAATGAACACTCTGGACTTTATAAACTACAGATCTTCAGTCAAAGAGGAACTTCATACAAAAGATTCAATGTGACTGTTTATGGTGAGAATTGTTTTGAGGATTGGTCATTAACTTATGTCATGATTATACACTTAATTTTGCTTTTGATCTGAAAATCTCATATGACAATAACATTTCTCATAAAAACATAACAATGTTGCCCCTTTTTAGCCCATTTGCCCATTCCACAAATCACCATTACTCAAAATCATCATCATCCTTCAAACCAGTACTGTCCATCATCATCATCATCTTCAAACCAGTACTGTTCACTGCTGTGTTCAGCTGTGAATGTGAGTGCTGTGACTCTCTCCTGGTACAAAGGAAACAGTTTATTGTCCAGCATCAGTGTGTCTGATCTCAGCATCAGTCTCTCTCTACCTCTGGAGGTGGAATATCAGGAGAAAAACACCTACAGCTGTGTGCTCAACAATCCCATCAGAAACCAGACTCAACTTCTCAACATCACTCAACTCTGTCATATGTGTGAAGGTACATCATCAGTGATGTAAATACAGGCTATGCTGATTATATTAGAGATGATCTGTGGCTCTTACAGGTTTATTCATGAAAAATTTTAGTTAAATTTGATCAGATTAATTACAGATTTCTAGATTTTGTACGTTATAGATATCTAATTAAAAATAATTTAATTGGCGTGGCAAACGTGGGCGTGGCAAAACATTCCTTTTTACCCCTTTGGATTTGCTGTTTGTCTATAGTGGTTTTGTTTTAAGTCACACCAAAAAAAAGATTCAGTCAGTATCTGTTTAAAAGAGTTAAAGTACATGAAGTAATGTTTCCATTTTCTTCTAGCTCCTCCCTCAGACCCTGTCCAGTGTTGTGGTTTCACTGAAGCTGTGATCCGATTGGTTGTCTCTGCTGTGGTGGGCGTGGCGGCTTTTGCTGTGGTGGTTTATTACATCAGATCCTGAGCTAAACAGAAGAGGAGAGAAGAAATATATGACTCTAAGAAAGTGTCTTTGGTGTTTCTGAAAAATGAAAAAGGCTCTAATTTCAAGTTTATGTAGATGAATATTATAAGAAAAGTATCAGAAAACATTACAAAGAAAATGTGTCTGTGGTGGATATTAGACAGATTTAACCAGGCTTAGACATAGCAGCAGTTCACCATGTAGATTTGGTTTGATTTGTCATTTAAGATTCATATCAATGCAGTTAACTAAGGAGGGAACTCTTTTATACAAAACCTGGATGAGGGGGAAAAGTTTCTACTGGAAAAAAGTGTTAGAGATGCCAGCAGGTGGAGCTCACCATGTGCTTCTATGTTTAAGCTGATGCTGAAGGCTTAAAAAGAAATGACAACAATGTCAGCAAAAGTGTAGATGGTCCAGTTGCAGTTTGTACACTCATTATTTGATTGCTGTTTAGTTACAGCTTGGATTAATTCTTTTTTTAGGCGAAGCCTCATATAAATGCAGTACCTCAAACCTCAGAGTTGTGTGAAGACTGTGCTCCCCCCTTCGCATGCCATTTTTTGTTGAGGTGTAAATTTATATCTATTTGGTGTGGTTTGTATGCTGGAAAATTATGCTCTCCCCCTCACGTTTTTTTCTGGTTTCTCAAGTTGTACTAAACAGATGCACCATCGGTAAATAGTGATCACTTATAGTATTGTTCACATGTCTATATGAGTCTAAATGTCAGTGATTGTTAATGGACATTTAAATGTCCCACTATTGTTTATCTTACAGTCATGTGATTCAATATACAGCAATATACTTGTCGGTGCATATATACAAACACAGAAGATTCATTCAGAAGATTTGAAATATAAAAACTTAAAGAATAAAAAATCTGTCGTAAAAAAAAAAAAAAAAAAAAGCCATATAGATTTGAAACACTATGAGGTTAAGTCAAACTATTTTTTAAGGAAGTGAAGCAATTAAAAATGAGATATCAAAATGTAGAACATGACCAGGGCTAGTGTTCATTAAGAGAACTTAAACAAGAAGCATGAAAACACCACAGAAAATTCTTACAGGAAAATGTATCTTTGTGGATCAAATGCTTTGAGTCATTTGATGCACATGTAATACAAGCTCAAGAACTGCAGGAGGTTCATGAAAAGCTAATAATGAATTAAACGATAAATGTAAAATCTAAATAAATTAACAATATAAAGCACTTACTAAAAACTCGTATTATTATTATTATTAATTTAACTGCATGTCATGTGATCAGTAACTGACATTAGAGGCCTGTCACAAGAAGTTATTTGTATTTTTTGTGAGTTAAATTTGATGAGATTCAGCTGATTGCATGTGACCTTGACAACTAGATGCCAAACTAAGGTCTTTGTCAGACACGTCAGTGGAAAAATATACGCATCAACAACAAAAACAGAAAAAAACAATGAAAACAACTAGAGATCATCAGGGGCTTTTGAGGGCATTTTGTTGCATCAGTTTGGGCCTTCACAACGCCTACATTCTTCTTATTTGAACAGAGGAAAATAATAAACTGTGTCACAGTGACAGCTCAGTTCTAAAAAGATATTTGTTGAGGTCTGGTTTATTTTCTTTACAGAGTATGGAGTCTGTACTAAAGCATGTTTGGTTGAGTGAAAGTAGGTGTATGGCCACGTGTTTGTTTAAATTTTGCTGTTGTAGTGTTTGTGTATGAATGGATTGACGAAGAGCTGTTGTATTTATTTTTTCTTCACACTTATGCCCCTAGAATTTTTAGTCTTTTAGACTTTTGGGACTTCCATGACCTGTGATCTGGATCTGATGCCTACCAAGAAACAACAGCACAATTGCTTGGCGGTCATTCTCGTTTGAAATGAATTAATGTGAAATTGTGCATCACTACTGGTGTACTACAGGAGCAAACTCAAACTACACTATTTCAGTGTTTTCATAACCCTGCCCCTGAAGCTACTGTCTTCTGGTGTAACTGCAGCTGTAGCAGAGGACACAAGCTGTTGGAGAAAGTAACTGAGGACTTGATATCGGAAACACTGAAGTTTGCACCAAACGCTAAAAAAAAAAAAAAAAAATTATTAAATTCATGCAAATTGAATACAGAAGAGCACAAATAAGGAGCAGCTCACAATCTGTGTGCCGCTCTCTGGAGAGTGGAAATAGTTCTCGAACCTTGTTGCATTAACAGGTAGATGCATTACAATCCAAGTTACAGTCAGTGGTTGGTTGATTCGCTGAATAAGTAATTTGGTAGTTTGTTTTTGTATTTCTGTCGGTAATGATTTGCTCTTGGTCTTCTAAATGTGCTTACAACTTGTACAAAATATCCACGTTCTTAAAATTAGAATATCCAATCAAATTGTAAGCCTATACCCAACCAGATCTAATCCAAAATATTTGCTGTTGTTAACACTTTCTAGACAAAGAAAAAAACAATGCCTTCACTAAAAAGAAGACAGAGAGAGAGAGAGAGAGAGACCATAGGGAAGCTGCTAAAGGCAGGTCAATATTGCAAACATAAATTTAAAGCTCCACCAAGCCAGCAGTTTAATCATCATATGTGACCATGGACCACAAAACAGACATAAGGGTCAATTTTTGGAAATTCCATTTATGTGATACAACTATTTGAAAATCTGGAATCTGAGAGGAAACCACGACTCAAGACTTTGTAGCGTTCAAGGCAACTCACGCCAAACTTCAGCGCAAGGAATTGTAGCTAGAATATTAATAATATTACAACAACATAATATCCTAAAAAATACTTCTCACCATGTACCACTTGCATAAACACCGCATCCATAGGTAATATTATCCATAGGGGCTGCCATTGTTGTTTTGCGGGTTATGTGACGTCAGAGCTTGGAACTGGGAGTACATCGATCTAGTACGAGGTCACGGGTGGGAAGTCACGGGTTTGACTGCCGTTCCAGTGCACTTTCACGGGTAGAAGGTTGGAAAAACACAGGTTACGGGTTGCCTGGAACGCGGCATTATAACTGGTTTTATGGTCCAGGGTCACATATGTTTTTAACATGATTGGCCTGTTACTAGCATATTGCTGGAATGATTAGAATGTTGCTAGCATGATTTGCAAGTAACTAGAATGTTTGCTAGCATTATTAACAAGTAACTAGCATGTTGTTAGCATGATTAACAAGTAACTAACATGACTGGCAAGTGGCTACCATGTTGCTAAAATGATTAAAAAGTTACTAGCATGTCACTAGCATATTTCTAGCCTGATTAGCATGTTACTAGCATGTTACTAGCATGTTACTAGCGGGAAGTCGTGGCCTAATGGTTAGAGAGTCGGACTCCCAATCGAAGGGTTGTGAGTTCGAGTCTCGGGCCGGCAGGAGTTGTGGGTGGGGGGAGTGCATGTACAGTTCTCTCTCCACCTTCAATACCATGACTTAGGTGCCCTTGAGCAAGGCATCGAACCCCCAACTGCTCCCCGGGCGCCACAGCATAAAAATGGCTGCTCACTGCTCCGGGTGTGTGTTCACAGTGTGTGTGTGTTCACTGCTCTGTGTGTGTGCACTTCGGATGGGTTAAATGCAGAGCACGAATTCTGAGTATGGGTCACCATACTTGGCTGAATGTCACGGCACTTTTCACATTTGCTAGCATGGTCAGCAAGTGACTAGCATGTTTCTAGTGTTATTACTAAGTTACTAGCATATTTCTAGCATGATTAGCATTGTTACTAGCATGTTGTAAGCATGATTAACATGCTACTAGCATGTTGTTAGCATGATTAGCAAGTTACTAGCATGTCAATAACATGTTACTAGCATGTCACTAGCATGTTGCTAGCATGATTAGAACATAACTAACATGTTGTTAACATGATTAGCAAGTTAGTAGCATGTTTCTAGCATGATTAGCATGTTACTAGCATGTTGTTAGCATGATTAGCATGGTACTAGCATGTTGTTAGCATTATTAGCATGTTGCAAGCATGTTGCTACAATTATAACAAAATTACCATCATACAACTAGCATGTTGCAAGCATGTTGCTAGCATGATTAGAAAGTTACTAGCATGTCACTAGCGCACTTCTAGCCTGATTAGCATGCTACACGCATGTTGCTAGCATGATTAGCATGTTGCAAGCATGTTGCTAGCATGATTAACAACTAACATCTTGCTAGCATGATTAACAAGTTACTAGCAAGTTGGTTACATGTTTCTTACATGATTTGCATGATATTAAAACTTTGTTAACAAGTTAGTATCATGTCACTAACGTGTTTCTAGCCTGATTAGCATGTTATTGCATGTTGCTAGCATGATTAGCAAGTTACTAGCATGTCGGTAGCATGTTTCTAGCCTGATTAGCATGCTACTAGAATATGGCTAGCATGATTAGCAAGTTACTAGCATGTCGGTAGCATGTTTCTAGCCTGATTAGCATGCTACTAGAATGTTGTTAGTATGTTTCTAAAATGATTAGAATGTGGCTATAGATAGATAGAAGTGTAGCTAAAAAATGTAAATCATTAAGTTGTTTGTATCAGTGCATTTGTATCATTTTATCGATAAGTGATTTAGATTTTTAGACCCCTTGACCTACCCCCAAACCTAAAGCTACACATTTTATAGTGAATATAAAAAGATATAAAACATAATCATTTATTATCATTCAACAAAACATCATCAAAAATTATACCAACAATACTTCACAACATAAAAAAGAAAAACATGATTGACAGAAAAGTGTAATCACAATAATTTAGTTATTGCAAAAAGGTCAAAAGCAGCACCTAAAGTAATCCAAATGACAATGTGTTGCAGCCGCAGTCCTCTCAGGTGAAAAAAAAAAGTTTTGAATGAGGTGCAAAGCAGGTGCGTATGCATAAGTAATTTACATTTTAGTTGTCACCAATACGTTATTATTGTACAGTTAAATTCTGAAAATAAGTCAGTATTGTACATTTAGATGTTGTAAATACCTCAGTATTGTACGTTTTAATATCTGTAAAACGTAAGCATATGTGCGTTTTGTAGAAATACATTTTTCATAAAATACAGATTATCATCATGTTGGATGATGAGTTTAATCAGGTGTGTTTGATTAATCAGTTAGCTGTGTGTGTGTCGTTTACCTCCAGGGCAAGATGGCAGCAGGATGCACAAAGAAAGCAGGCAGGTGGGGGCATTTCTTGGCAGTTTAACAGATAACCCAAGCAAATTGGTATGCAGCTTTATGCAAAGCTGTTTTAAAACATTTACATGTGTATGTATTTGTGCAGTTTGCTGTTGTCTGAGTGCAACGGAGCAGTCAAAAATGCACTTAGTTAAAATGCTTGCCTGGAAACCACACCAAAGTACCCTTGGTTTTGGTCTTGTCTTTTTTTTTTTTTTTAATTGTCTTATTAACTGGTTACTTGCTACTGCTTTTTAAAAGTAATGTGTACTTGATTTAAATCACTTTAAGGCTACATGTTTTACACTTTATTTATAAAGCCTTTTGGATATAATTTAACAGCAATTCCAGCACTGAAAGTTTGTTATTGTGTTCAATCTCTCACTGCACTATAGAGCAGTGGTTTGCACCTGCTGGGTCATGTCCAAAATATGGGTATCAGGTCTGTTTAGGAGTAGTGGGATCCTAGGCTGCTAATGTATGCAATTTGGTGACTTTTATAATATAAGAGAGCTGTGTTAAGCTAATTACCTTCAAATATAGCAAATTCAGAACAAGGAAGTAGCCTACTCCCTAAAATGGGGGCTTGAGTTTCTTTTTATCAGGCTCTTGACTGAAGTGCAGTCATATAGTAGAATATTAAACCAGAATATATTCTATACAGGAAGAAAACAGGCATTAAAGGGATACTCCACCCCAACATGAAAATTTTGTAATTAATCACCATGTCATTCCAAACCCGTAAAAGCTTAGTTCGTCTTCGGAACACAATTTAATATATTTTGGATGAAAACTGAAGGCTTGTGGCTGTCCCATTGACTGCCAAGTAAGTTACACTGTCAAGGTCCCGAAAGTATGAAAGTCATCGACAGAATAGTCCATCTGCCATCAGTGATTCAACCGTTACATTATGAAGCAACAAGAATACTTTTTGTATGTGAAGAAAACTAAAATAACGACTTTATTCCACAATTTCCCCCCCCTCCCTCCACACAAATCACTCTCCATCCATTTTGAGAATATGAGCTGAACGCAAGCAGCTTACGCTCATCTGTGTCTGCATTGCTGCACGGATGCTCTGTTTCGTTCAAATCAAGGCGTAAATACATGTAGAAAACGTATCCTTGTGTTGCGGCTGACACAGAATAGCATTCGCCGCTTGCGTTCAGCGCATATTCTCCAAAATGGCACTACGGTGATGCAGAGATAGAGACACTTAGGAGTGAATTGTTGAAATAAAGTCGTTATTTTTTTGTTTTCTTCAAGTACAAAAAGTATTCTCGTCACTTCAAAATGTTACGGTTGAATCACTGATGGCAGATGAATTATTCTGACGATGTCCTTAATGCTTTTCTGGACCTTGACACTGTTACTTACTTGGCAGTCTATGGGACAGTCACAAGCCTCCCAGTTTTCATCCAAAATATTTTAAATTGTGTTCCGAAGATGAACAAAGCTTTTACGGGTTTGGAACGACATGGTGATTAAAGGGGGGCTAGAATGGTGTTTCATGTATTCAGAGTTGTTCACAGTGTTAAAGAGATGGATTCTCATGCTAAACATGGCCATGTTTTAAAAAATAATTTGGACGAATGACAGAGAATTTCTGTGTTGAAAATCTTACTTTCGGGTTGGTACAAGTTTCGGCTGGTTTTTTTAAAATCTTGGATCTAATGACGTTAGACAATGGTGGAACTCCTTTATATGAGCATTTCTCTCGGAAAAAGAGCTCTCGCACACGTTCGACCAGAGGAGAGCGAGACCGCGCTCATCAACGCAATTTCATCTGGAAATCCTCGGCAGCGCTGCATTCCCAATCCCAGTGATAAAAGACCCCATTCATGTAAGTACAACTGCATCAGATTTCTGTCTTTTGTTGGAAATCCGCACACGTAAGTGAATATATGTTAATGGAACAACAACACGAAACATCAGTATTATAGCTCGCGCCCATGGCACGCCTCCAGGAGCTCGGCTTTTTCTGGAGAGAATCGGAAACAGCTGTATTTTTCTTTTATAAATATGATAAAACGAAAGACTTTTAGGTGGTATGAAGGAGCAGTACTACTCTATAGGTACTCAAGATTAAAATGAGATTAGGTGAAACTGTGTATGTTATGTACCCTTTAATGACAAAATTTTCATTTTGGGGTGGAGTATCCCTTTAAGCTAATGAATATTATTGAAGTTTTAATAATGTTATATTATTGACTAAAATGTCTAGCTTAGAAATAATGAACAGGATCCAGTATCCAGGTCCAAGTTTTAGATAGTTTATTAATAAAGAACAATATCTGAGTTAATCTTTAATCTCAACTGTGATTCTGCCTTTGACTGTTAATAGTGAAAGTAGGTCAGAGCTTGCACAAATTGATTACACAGGATGTGGGCTGCATTTTAGTTGAAAACAGTGTTACTTTCTAATTAATTGATGTGTTACTTTTTTTTCAGCACAGTACAGAGAGAGGCAGATTGATGAAACTGTGATGCAAGTTACAAGTTACATAAATAAGAAAAAAGTCAAAGATGAGAGGTGTGTAACAGTGCCTGCTGCATTGACATCCATTCTTTGCTGTGGTTTTTTAGCTCGTTGCTATTTATTTTATGGTTCTCGTAGCTTTGATCTGATATTCACCAATTTTTTCAATAATCTAGAGACCTGATGATTAGAACATCTTTGAAATCTTTTTGAAAATCCGAACCACTTAATAATACGACCTACTAGACAACAATGGTTAAATGTGTTCTTTGTCATTATTTGGGTGCTAAAGCTTGCCACTGAGGCCTTCAAATAACTGCTGCTATACACTCTCTGAGTTAACTTGCTTTAAATGTGTTTGGAATGAAGTTGCTTATACTAATTACTTTGCATTTTTCTTTTTGTTTATTCCAGACCAAAGCAATTAATTATTTGGGGTTTACATATTATTTGTGATAATTTAATATTTTCTTTTCTACCTTCGTGATTTTACTTTTATGTGGTAGCGATTTCTACCCCCTAGGTAGAAAAATCTAATTCATGGGGGTTCAAATCACGTTGCCCTCGGTAAATCGCGTTCCGGGTGCCCCTGACTGCAGTTCATGGTCTGCCTTTTCACAACATTTAATAAACAACATTTAATAAAATTTTAATGGTGCATTTTAGTTATTTTTTTATTTTTTTGAAGGGGGTCATGACCATGCACACTGTGCAAGCTATTTGTTAAGAAATAAAGCATAAAAAATAGAGAATGACCATGCAGATTTGATGACCAGGTCATCCTACACAGATACATCATGGCAGTCCATCCATTTATCCAAGATGTGCTGTAATAAATAGTGACAGTGACATGCAAATATTAATGTGCACAAATTTTAAGAAAAACAAAAAAAAAGGGAGTTAAGCAATATTGTAACTGATGTACATTTTTTATTTTTTCCACTTCATACGATTTTTGTTTCCAAAATATGTGCTGTATGAATCCACTTGTAAATAAAATCAAAAATGGCTTTAATTTTAGACTGTATTTCTCTCTCTCTCTCTCTCTTGGGCGTATCGTCTGAATTTTATACTGTCGAGGTATTAGAATCCCTGTGGCTCTCTGTGACAGCTATCAGTAAATCACTTTTGGAGTTTAACTATTCCAGATTTTTGAGCAAAAAATAGGAATCACCCATTGCTGATGCTCTGTCTATTCATCTCTCGTCTAGTGTATTCAGTGGACCACTGTTTTTATTAGTTTTTTTAAGACCCGGATGTTTTTCATACATCAAAAAAACATTTTAAGATTATTCACACTTCGGATAACTGCCTTTTGGGTCTGGTAAAGTGGGCCATCTGATGATTTATCAAAAAAAAAAACTTATATATTAATACGATAGATATATATTATATATATATAATAATATATAATATATATATATATAATATATATATATATATATAGATGATTGGCCAGCTATCCAGTGCTTTTTGATTGGCCGAAAGCCTCAAGCAGGTGATGGAAATGTGTACGCCCTTTGTACCTCTTTGGATGCATCGTCCCGGTCATAACACTGGCGAGAAAAGACAAAAACCCATTACAAATCGGCGGCCATTTGTGCATTCAGTGGGGACACCTAGTTATGAATTATAATGGTCTAATACCAGAGATCCTCAAATCTGGACTTGAGATCCACTTCCTGCAGAGTTTAGCTCTAACCCTAATCAAACACACCTGAGCATGCTAATCAGTGCCAATCAATGTCTTTGGGATCATTAGAAAATCACAGTCAGAACACTTCTGTGAATTTGGAGCTAAACTCTGCAAGCGCATTGGACCTCCAGGGCAAGATTTGAGGACGGGGGGTCTTATACTGTGTTTTTACGCATTTGCATTGCATCGTGGCGCGTAAACATAAAACCATGTCTGTATTTGTGATCGGATAAACAACAAGGTCTACTCTACCCTGCTCAAAACGTCGCATTTGATGCATCAGTGGGCAAATCCTTTACATATGTAAACGTACTTACAGACTGTGAGTCAGAACATGGTAGTCTTCTCTGCCAGGATCAGGAAACAGTCCTCCATTAAAATGGGCTGCACACATCTGAATATTGGGGTTGAACTGTTCTAGAACAGTGTTGTAAATACAACTTAACCACTGATTCAAGTTGTGTCCTCTTTTGGAAGGCCAAACAAAGTATTTTCACTTTCACAACGAAACACACAGCGTCTCAACAACATGGCGCCGGCGGCAACAGCAAGAATCAAATTTACACCTTCTTTCTTTGCATGAACATCTGGGTGGTGTTATGCAATTCTTCCTACATCTTGACGTAGACATGTGGGGGTTGTGTTTAAAAACGGGGAAGTTTTAGGAGTGCGTGGTTGACTCTTAACTTTATAAAGAAATCTCTTTGTGTTTGAGACTTCAGTCTTTGCAACTTTACAGCTCTCTTTATGCACCAAGAGTTTGTAAACACTCAAAAAGAGAAAGGAAAACTTGAAATCGCGTCATATGACCCCTTTAATAAATAAATAAATAAAATAAAATAAATAAAATTCTGTCTGTGTTTCTAAACACTTTAAATGAGCTCTTATTGTGAGAATATTTTAAAGCTTTATTCTTTGCATTCAAATCAAATATTTAAAGAATAACAAGGGATATGTTAGTAATCACGCATGTGTTTGTTTTTTTTGTGCTTTAGGAGGTTTTAATATGCTATACTGTTAGCTCTAAACTGCTTGAAGTTTGGTAGGAGTAGCGTAAATTTGAGCCGAAAAAGTATGGGGTAAGTTGAACCAGTGGTGAATATAAAGTATTATGTTTACTGTAATTCTTCATTATATTTCATAAATTGTTATACCAAACATGATTTGATCTTTGTTTTGAACTTGATTTTGTTCTGTCAATTTAAATAGGCACTTGTTTATGAAAACTGGCCAATGAAGGTTTTATTAAATTGTAGCTAGTTCTATCTTCCTGCTCTTAGTCAAATCTTAGTCCTTGCTAGTATTGCATTTCTTTTAATTTTTTTCTTGGTTCATTTACTTATTTGCTCTCACTTAGTAGTCTTAGTAGAATGACTTTTCTGGGTTCATTTCATATTTTTCTTTATTACTTCTCTTATTATGTTCTAGTTTACCATGTACTTTCAGGTTTTTGTTCTGTTTGTCCTTTTTTTTAGTTCTTTCGTTTGTTCACTTTTGTGTCTTTTGGATTTGTTTCGTTTCTTGTTCTTTTAGTTCTGTTGTTTTAGCTTGTTTTTTACTGCCTGTCTTGGTTACTTGTCTTGTGTTCCTGTGGAGTCCCCCTTGTCCTGTTCTGTTGTGAGTGTTCTCTGTCCCAGCTCTGCCCACCTCCTGGTCTTCCCTGCCTGCTGGTTTCCTCTGCCTGCTGGTTTCCTCTGCCTGCTGGTTTCCTCTGCCTGCTGGTTTCTTCTGCCTGCTACATAGTTTTGTGTGGATTTTAATGGAAAACAGAAACTACAAAAAACTCGTTGAGGCTCTTTGCCCCTTTCTTGATTCCAAATGGCTGCAAAGTAGCGGATTCATCACATCCATGGGTGCAATCAGTTTCATTTCAGCTGAAGAGACAGACTTGCGAGAAACCACACTTGCATCACTAGAACTTGTTTGAGTAATATCAAGACAAAAACACACATAGTAGGTTAGTTGTTCCCAAAGACTTGCTTTTGGCTCGTGGACCCACTTTGCTTCCTGTCATTTTCAGGTTACCACCTTATTCAAGATTTATTTGTGGCATGTTTGCCTTTATTTCGATAGGATAGTAGAGATCCTAATGAAATGAAGGCAAACATGGCACAAATAAATCTTTAAAAAAAGTGGTAACCTGATTTTGTAAGGACTTTTTACTTGACATAAACACTTAAAATTGCTTTCTGTTGAAGTAGTTTTTTCTTTTACAAGTTATTATTTAGAAAATAATAATTAATAATAATAATTACTAATAATAACGTTATTGGGGAATAATCACATGCAGCACATAAAATGTATAAACAATAGCCTATATAGGCCGGATTGGATATCAGGAGCACCGGTCGGGTGGGCTGATGTTCCCAGCCAACATTTCTATATAGAGTCCATATGAGTTTAAAAAGGGGCTGAAAGATGGGCCCCATGTGGAATTGTTCCGCAAGTTCCATAATGGCCCCATGTTAATTGCCCAAGGATTGCACTTGCCACTTGGTGGGACCCAACTGGGCAACATGCACAAGACCCACCTCTGTCCCAGCTTTAACCCAACCTACATTTGAATGTGGGGCCCATGTGGGTTTGAACTGGGCTGAAAAATGGGCTAAATAGGGATTGTCCGGGGGTACCAAACAGCCCCATGTTAACTGCCCACATGGATTTCATATAGGATTGCATATTAGCCACTAGGTGGGACCCAACTGGGCAACATAGTGAAAGACCAACCTCGGCCCCAAACTGTCATGCCACTGGGGTTGAAATATGGATGCTGCCCTAGGCTGTCTGCATGCACTCACAGCCGGCCCACTCTTTTTATTTATTATTTTCTCGCAGCCTCGCAGAGTGCAGTCTGCAGGTTAATATAGGTTTGACAACCGTTCTGTATAATACGGAATTGTCCCGTATTTAAGGCATCAAAGAAGTGTCCCATATGAACTTGCAGTTTGTCCCTATTCACCAGGCATATATGGCATATGGCCCACCAGACACAATGAATAACAAAATCTCAATAGACAATTAAGCTTTTTTTTTTTTTTTTTTTGTGAACAATAGCATTTGAGGAAGACGGGCTTTAAGACCCTGCCACTGTATTATGCGACAGTAAAGGTTTAGGATTAACGGTGAAGAAAAAAAAAATAATACATTTCCACATAGACTTATCTATTTATATTAATATAATGTGCATTTTCTAGGGGTATATAATGATTGTATAACAACATAACTGTGTAACAAACCTATTGGCTTGAAATGAATGGGGCTATCAAATTTGTGTAAATCAAGTCTTTGCTCAAATATAGGAAGAGGGGCAATATTAATTGTCTAAAACTGGGGAAAGTTGCTGAGTTTAACAGGATGACAGAGGACTGTGAATTTACAAGATCTGAACCGCTTCCTGAACCCAGGCTGGACAAGCGAGGCTTCGGACGTCATCAGGGGACGTCATTGCTCTAAACGCGATATAAGCCTCGATACGCGCTTTCACTGAAAGCTGCCGGGATTTCTCCACACACGCTCCAAAAGCCTCGGCAACGGGGGGGGGTCGGCACAGACCGTAACACCACGACATCTCAGAAGAGCATTATTTCGACCTCCCTCTCGACACCGAATATCCCTTCAGTCGCGGCGCGCCGCATGTTAACACGGGCTTTCGTTTTACAGTTTAGGTTCAAGGACACGGAAATATACGCAAACGATTGTTCAGTGATGAAGCGCGGTAAACACAAACAACATGAACGGACATGACTGAGAAGAAGAGCCCAAAAACTTTATACAGAAAGAACCGATCAAGCGCCCCTAGCCTACAGGTAGACTATTACTGTATATGCCGGTATATTTCCGTCCAGGACTGTTACGAGAAAGGGCAGTGATTGTAAATGAGGTGTGCAGACAGACTTGTGTGTAATGTTATATCGCCAATATAAAACTTTAAGTATTTAAGACCCATAATTAAGATAACAATGATTGTGTATTATATCCGATGGTTAAAATGAATAAACTTTTTTTTATTTTAAATGTATTTATTTATTTAAGATTATTTTTATTTAAGATTATTCATATGCCTAAGATATTATGCCTTTTTTTAAAAAAAAGGGGGGGGGGGTGTACTTATAAATTCTTCACATATGCGATGTTCAAAGGACACATTATTTCTTTTTACATACTGCACATTGTTGCAGCACCCCTCTTTCCAACTTGTCAATTTGTAACGCTCAGTACCGCCCCTCCTTCCCTTCCGAAAAAAAAATTGATAATGCTGATTTGGCTTTTAGGTTCCTTTTTTTTTTATGTTTTTTTTTTTTTTTTTTTTTGAGATATTGTGTAATATATTTAAAAAGGCGGAGGAAAGAGGAGATGCACCATGTACCACTGGAATAAGTGTTAAATCCTTTTGTTCTAAAAAAAAAAAAAACAGACAGGCACAAAAAAATGGATGAAATGGGATGTAAGAAAAACTTTTATCCAGATTTTAACAATATTTTTCTTGTACATGTTTTCTGTCACAGAAAAACATCTGTCCACTCCTGTGGACATCATGCAACAATTGAGCCTATTGAGCCTATGTATAGAGATTCTGTCTCGTTTTGCATGTTTTATCAAAATTATGATACCATTTACACTTAGATTTATTGAACAGCAATAATAGTCTTCAGATTTTATAATTTATTTAAATGCTTATAGTCTATATTTATGTATTAGGTCATATAAAAGTGTAGGCATGTATACATGAATACTGTATGAGTGCATGTCTACGGCTACGTGCGCATTGATTGTTGTTCGAGTGTGTGGTGGGAGGGTGTGTGTGCTTGTGTTGTGGGTTGTATTTGTGCTCCCCTGTGTATGAATAGCCTACCACCAAAGAGTTATTGGCATGATTTTTCACTTAAATAAAAAAAAAATAATTTGTAAAAAAAAAAATATTACTTTGTGATTTAGTCATTCATGCATGAAAGGGTTTTAAAGTAAATGCTGTTCTTCTGAACTTCGATGCATTAAAGAATCCAGAAAAAAATATATGACATTTTCCATAATAATATTTATATCTGCATTTTTGATAAAATAGGCCTAAATGCAGCCTTGGTGAGCATGAAAGACTTAATTCAAAAACATTAAAAGTTTAAAAAACATTAAAAGATCCCAAACTAATGTATATGTCTGATTTTTGATTTCAAATATAAACATTTTATTTATGTATTTATTTTTGAAACAGATGGTAACAGCATTGAAACACAGTTTGGAAACATGGCACTGCATGACGACATTCCACAACACGCATCGCTCAGACAACCATCAATTCAAAATTCAGACCAGTATCTTCAAGATTTCAGAATTGACCAGAAAAACGGTGGCACAGTAGTTGCTCCAAACATACTAGGATCCACAAATAGCTGGTGATGTTACAGTGAACGTCAATGTGGTGAGTGTTTGATCATTAAAATACTGTATATTGTTCATTTGCTAAGTTGCTCATTTAGAAATGGCTTAAGGGTATATTCTTATATATGCTGTTTATAATGATTTGTATGTTTTTTTTTTTTTTTCAGCAACAGGTGCACCACTTTACCTCAGTAAACAACAATGGTAAAAGTTGTTGCTTAATAAAAAATGTTCATTCATAAGCGCAATACTTCTGTTAATCACATGGCTTTGCCCTGATTTTTAGAAACTCTTCGGAGCGTAAGGAATAAGATGAAATCAAGAATGATGAAGGACTCTGAGAGGATTTTGGAGGGAAGTGCACAACAATCAGTCTCTCTAAATAAGATCTACACTCAACTGTTCATCATCAATAATGAGTCGGACCCCATCAATAAAGAACACGAGATCTGGCAGATTGAGACGACCAATGATTTAAACACATCAGCGCAGACAGTCATAAACTACAATAATTTGAAATTCTTAAAACCACCCTTGGATGAAAATAGGACTATGAAAGATCGTTTTAACAAAAGGAATTGCTGGAATCGGGAAAAACAGTCACTGTGCAGAAGTTTGTCTATGACTGGGCAAGTGGAAAAAGCCACATCAGGATCTAGAGCTTGTTTTTCTGCTCCCATTCCGAGAGCTGAACTTGCGTGAGGGAGGGAGAAAACCAGAGTCTTTTTTGACCTGCTTTTGTGCCTTTTACCCAGGAATTCAAAGAGGCGAGGCCGATCTCTGACTGGATCTGTGATAGAAAAGTTCTCTGTTCATCTTATATGGTCTGGATGAGTATAAAAAAGTACTGAGCTTTCAAACCAGCATTTTGTCAGATGTTACTAAAGAAGCCCCGCTGGAGGTCCTCCTAGCAAACCTTCTAAGAGGAAAACTGGCTTCCATCCGCACCACCTGTGGATCACCAGCCGGCCTGTGGCAGCTGAACCTGAGCTTCCATCTGAGATCTTCAGACAGGGATATGTCACGCCAGATCAGAGGATTCACGGATGAACAAAAGAAGGAAGTACTTCACGAGGCAGTTTGAGGATCCGGATCTACACCCAAATAGTCACCTGTCACCTGAAGTCTCATAAGAGCCTGTGGATATTGTGCCACATACCTCTCTTTTGTTGGATTGCATAGCAGTTGTTCTGAAAACCATCATTAAAAGTCCAAATTCAAATAAAAAGTCCAAATAAGACATGGACATGCCCTCAAATCAGACAGAATGTATATCCACTATCTGCCTCATTCAGACTGGGTTAAGCCACAACAAATATCAAGGGAAAAATGTGTCACCAGAAGACGCTCTCATACAGTACAAAGGACTGATTAAGAAACTGGCAGCATTGGCATACTGGAAGCTGAAGGAACAGGAATGCCATCTTCAATAAAGAAGACTTGAGGAAATATAATATCACTCTTGATGAAGCTCTTCGATATCCTGGATCATTACCTGTGTCTCTGAGTGCAAGTTTGAATTTAAACAGAACTAAATTTTTCAGCTTGTCCATCTCAGTGTCCAGGAATTCTTTGCAGCCTTGTTTGTTTTTCATGAATTCTATCAGGAAACCAAGACTCCCTGGGATTAACTAAAGCGAAAAAAATGGGGCAAAATTTGTATGATTTTTTCTCAAAAGCGTGATTGATGTGGCAGTGGAAAAGTAAAAAATGAACCACTTGGATCTTTTTAAACTGTTTCCTCTTCGGAATTTCTTTGTGATTCCAGCAGACGTTTACTCGAAGGATTCCTGCCTCGATTGGAAGACAGTAGTTTAGAAGATCACAAAAAAGTGACCAAGTACATTAAATCTTTAAGGAGAAAAAGATCTGTCCCCCGAGAGATGCTTTAGTCTCGTTCGTTGCATCGTGGAGCTCAAAGACAGGTCTGTTTGCAGATGCCAGATCTTGAAAGCTCACGGACCACAAAGCCCCTCACACTGTTCCAGTGCACACTTCTGGCTTTCCATCATTTGTGATGTCAGATACAGACCATGATGAGTTTGTCCTCATGGAAATTCAACATCACTTTAGAAGGATTTCAGAGATTCTCTCCAGCCATTACATGCTTCAGAAAGGCTATGTAAGTATTATGAAAACATCTTCATACTGTATCATAAAATATTCCCAGATTTTATATGGAACATTTTTACATATTGACAGGTTCAAAGGAATGTGGCTTTACAGCGAAACACCTGTGAAATCCTGGTGCCTTTCCTGACCTCACCAAACTCTCACCTGACTCAGCTTGATCTGAGGCCACAATAGTTTGGGGACTGTCTGGTCTGCAGCAACTTTCTAGGGTCTTCTGTGATCCCAAATGCCAGATTTCAGATGCTGAACCTCAGCCACAATGACCTCCAAAGTCAGGACATTGAGTTCATCAAGGACATGCTTTCAGGAATCAAATGTGAGTCTGAAAATCCTGGACCTCAGTGACATAATCTAGAAGATGAAGGAGTAAAAAATCCTCTCTGCTGGGCTGGGCGGAGTGCTAAGTGTCATCTTGAAAGTTCTGAAGTAAGTAAAATTGAACTGCAAATATCAGGGTCCCGACAAGTGAGGATAAATAGATGTTGTGTAAGGACATTTATGGTAAGTTTTGAAAAGATGCTAAGGTGTTTTTGAAGAACGTAATTGTTGATTTTATAGTGTTGACATTTTTATTTAAAAAACATCAAATGTAATATTTGTTTGATGTTTTTCATGTTGTTGATAACTAATTGACTGTATCTGCAAAAAAAAAAAGATATTAACAAAGGCACTTGTTATCAATTAAAATAATCAACAACAAAGATGAAATATGTTATTTGATTTAGGCTGCATGTCACTAGTGACCATTATGCATTAAAATGTATAACTTGAATGCAAAGTAATTTGCTAAATGGGTAAATAAATGATATACAGAAACCAAGCTATGCTGCTTGGTTCCTGAAATATGCAAACAGGCAAATGTAATGAATGTCATTCCTTGGCCAGTTGATCTAAATAAAAATCTGATTTTGCCTTACAGACTCTCAGGCTGTCAGATTCAAGAAGGAGTTTTGAAGTTGCTGTCGTCTTTGAAAGAAACTCTGAGAGAACTGGACCTGCGGTATAATGACCTCGGAAACATTGTGGAAAAGAAAGTTTGTGCACTGAAGGATAAGCTTCCCTCACTGAGGTATTTAGCTTTTTTATCTGGTATGCGTTTCATGTGGAAGGTTGGTATGAACATCACTGGGATCCCATGAAACATGTTGTGAGGTGCTTTGAATTCTTCCTAGCATAAATCAGTGAATTGTTTCACTGTTGAAGTCCAGTATACTTCCCTTTTTACGCGACTTTTGATACAAGCAAGCGTAACTGTAGATTTGGAGCACTAATGTAAAGTTAAAAATGACGAATGCTTTGTCGAACACAGAGACCTATCCATTCATGTTTAAATGTGCTTCAATAAATGTGTGCAATGGTTTGATTCTTGTCTTAACATATTAACCCATACTAACGCTTACTCTAACTCTAACTAGAATTTACACTGCGGAGGAGTCCTCGCAACCACCAACCAGGACTGTAGCAAATGTGAGTTTTAAACATGGGTCACTTTATAAAGATTGGCAGGTTAAAATGTAGATAAATGTTTGTTTGTAGAGCACTGTAACTGCTTCAACCAATTTTTAACACCTTTTTCCATTTTCCATTCATTTGAAAGGTCTTGCATGGTGTGACAGATACAGTTATTGCAGTGCTAAATACTGTTTACCCCCCCCCCCCCCCCCCAAAAAAAAAAAACCCCCCCCCCCCCGCTCTAATTTACTGTTACATTACTTTTCATAAAAACCTGCCCTCATTAAAATAATGAAAGAATTACCCAACTGTTGTTTTAAAGTATGCCAGCATGTGACTTTCCCTGAAGTATTTTACAATCTTACACTCAATATGCTGCTTACGAAGCTATTGGTAGATATTTAAGTTGACATTTTCTGATAAATCTCTTTGTTTTTCGTATGCTGTCCACACTCTACACTTTGACTCCTCAGACAGCTACAACGAATACCTCTAATCTGAGGCGTGAGTGGACAACACACTAGCTGTTTGTAAAGAGAGAGGCAACAGCTTCCTGCTAATTGAGGAAAGATTTGACAAGTGCCAACCAGGTCCTGTGCTGCAGCCGCTGTCAGGACGTTGCTTCTTTACGGGTGGATGTGATCGGGACAGTGGTGCACATGGGTGTGGCCTGTAAAGGGAATCAGAGGAAAGGGTGCAAATGCACCGTGACGTCTGGGATACCATAAGATATCGTGGTTTTTAATGTTGCTCCGAAAACTGTATGTGTGGCCTCATGACAAAAAAACTGAATCACTAACTAACCGCTTTCAAACAGAGTCCACCAGAAACTTGGTGGTTTTGTTTCCTGTATTCGAGAGGCTGGTTTCTGTCTTTTCCTTCTATAAGTTGAGCCCAAGACTCAGCAGCCTGAAACTCTAATGCACATGTTTGACGTCAGAGTTTCCTCAGGAGCCAAGAACTTTTTACGCCTGGGCGTTCAGTATTCGGAAACAACAGCTCAGTCCGTTTAAGGCAAGCCAGTCACTATAACTATACCTTTTACAGTTACGAGTTTGTGCTCCAGAACATGAATGATGCCTCAAATTAGGAAGTGTGATTGATACAAGTATACACCTGGCAGACCTACTGAGAGAAGCCGTCTGGGAAAGCCAACATAGAAGAATCACGCAAGTGTTGAAACATGACTTCATCATCATTATTGTGCGCTTTATAAACACTAAACAACAGTTACTATAGCATTAGTTTGTGTTACATATCACTTAGATGTCTTTTAGTTTTGAATATCTCAGTGTAACTGCGGTTTTTCCATTTAATTCAAAAATAGAGTTTTATTAATTGGATTCTGATGCAGTTTCTCTGTACTAGGACTGCTTTTTAAATCTGGCAATCCCAAACCTATATGACTTAACTCTCTTCTGGGGAGTGCAATAAACAGAAGATACTTTAATTATGAACAAAAACATAAATTATGCTCATTGGCTTAATGGTTTTGCTTTTCCACCACACTCCTCTTTGTTTTCGAACTAGGGGTTGGCAACTTCAGAAAAGGAAAATAAGGGACAGAATTAAGGGACACCACACAGAGGCATATAATATATATATATATATATATATATATATAGGTAGATATATATATTATCATCTATATATAGTATATATATATATATATATATAATATATAGATATAAAGCCCAGGTAAGACGCATCTGATGTTGTCCTGTGGTTCAGAAGTGGCTTAACAAGAGGAAATACGACAACTTGTAGCCAAATTCCTTGACACTTCTGTAAGCCGTTGACTCCAGCAGCCTCAAGTCCATTCCCTTGTTGAAGTTCACATCAAATTCTTGTAGTCGCATTTTTGCTTGACAATCCGCATAAGGCTTGCGGTCTCGCTCGGTTGGTTGTGCATCTTTTCTCTCCACACTTCTTCCATCACAACGCACTGACAGCTGGCCAATCAACAGCACACCTCGCTTTTGCAGAGAGATGATTAGCATTGTGAAATCAACATGGGGCATAGCGGCGAAACAACAATGTACAGTACGTGAAATATAATGTGGTTTTTTTCAAAAACTTAAACTGCATCAACATATTTCATTACACAAAGCAGCAGTGTTGGTGGAGCGAGCGTGGTTTTGACATGAATTCCCACAGTTTTCACTAGCCTGTTGCCTATCTGTCAGAAAGCTGGTGACTCCACTGACAGATAGAGCTAGGAACAGAGAGCTGTGGTCATTTTGGTCTGGAGGGCTGTTTGGGATGATGGTGTTTGAACGCCGAACTAAAAGTCCACAAACAGGATCCTCACATAAGTCCTGTTGTTGTCGCAGATGTTGCAAATGATGAAGTGCAATCCCAGTTTGATTGCATCATCCACGTACCTGTTTGCATCGGTAAGCAAACTGCAGGGGTCGTCCGTAAGGGTCCAGTGATGTCCTTCAGATAAGCCAGAACCAGTTTTTTCAAATGACTTCATGACGAATAGACGTTAGAGCCACAGGTCGTAGTCGTTAAGTCCCTGTTTCTCTTGGGTTTCTTTGGAACGGGAACGGGATGATGGTGGAGCGTTTGAAGCAGGGAGACACTTCACAACAAGCTCCAGAGATCTGTGAAAAGATGGGGGCCAATTGGGTCAGCACATGTTTCTCAGACAGGATGGTGTAACACCATCTGGGCCTGGTGCTTTTCTTCTTTGGTTTTCTTCCTGAGACCTGGCGCACATCGTTTTTCACTGATTTAAAAAAGAGCAGTGGGCGGGGGGGTGTGGGTATTTGATGGAGAGTGTTAACGGTTGTGTAGGAGAGATGATCAGAAATGTATGTGGGGTGTTTCAAATCTACAATAAAACTCATTCAGGTCGTGTACAAGTCGTTTGATTTAGCTCATTGCAGGGGGATGGTGTTCTTGGTAGTTGGTAATTGCTCTCATCCTTGTCCATACGGAGTTGAGTCGTTGGAAGTAAACTGGTCTTCCAACTTTTTTGAGTAGGTCCTTTTAGCAGCTCTAATCTCTTTGTTCAGTGTGTTTCTGGGCCTGATTATACAAGACCTGTCCCCCATTTCTGTAGGCAAATCCTCTTGGCCTGACGAAGATGTCTGAGTTTTTGCTGTAAACCCATGGCTTATCGTTGTTGAATGTTAAATAAGTCCTGGTAGGAATACATATATCCTCACAAAAACTAAATATAGGATGTTACAGTCTCTGTGAGTTCGTCCAGATCGGTGGTAGCACCTTCAAAAACACTCCAATCAGTGAGGTCAAACCAGCTTGTAAATCCTGCTCTGTTTTGTTTGGTCCATCTCTTTACAGTCTTTACTACAGTTTTAGCAGATTTAAGTTTCTGCTTTAGGTTGGTATAAGATGAAACCATGACAGTGATCAGACAGGTCCCAAAGCTGCTCGTGGGGGACAGAGTGATGATGCACTCCTTTTATTGTGGTGTAACACCGTGAATCCAATATATTTACTGTCTCTTGTGGGACATGTAACCTGCTGCTGTATTTTTGGCAAGTTCACGGGAGAGATTGTCTTTTATTAAAGTCCCCAAGAATGATTAAACAGAGTCCGGTTTTGTTGTTTTTGTCTCTGTGATCTGGTCAGCGAGTTTCTGAGTTTATACATGTGTGTATTTTATTGTACCTTTTTTTATTATGTGTGTTGTTGTCTCATGTGTACTGGAAGCTTGTCACAATTCCTTGTTGTCTTGTATATTGCAACATACTTGTTGTCTAAAGCTCTTTCTGATTTATGGTATGATATGGTTGTGTTTAATATACGGTAGGCCTACTACAGAATGAAAATGCATATTTTTCAATTAAAGAGAACTTATATATGGACTGCTGACTGGTCGCTTTCGGGTGCTTGAATACGTCATTTGTCATTTTGTTTTTTAAGAATGATAGTTCAAGGTACAGAAAACGCGGAAGTTACTTAAGATGTAAATTTTTGTGGGTACTAGGCTGTGTTAGAGAAAGATGACTTTGCTTATTGATAACGTCTTCCCTCAGTAAACATACATGTTTTCTTGCGTGACTGGATGTTGGAATAGCGTTGTTTGCATTCGCTCAAACGATTTACTTAAGTCGAAACGCAGACGTTTAATCACCTTACCTCCGTTAGGCGCGAGCCGTCCTCGCCTGTGAAGCGGGAGCGAGCGACCATCCGGCGGAGGATTCCGCTTGGTCTTAAAACCTCCCTTGAACGGCTATGTTTCACAACGTCAAACACTGTGTCCAAAAAAAAAAAAAAAAAAAGATTAATTCTCAATTAAGAGGTTGTTATTAGTATGGTCTAGTGGTCATACGGCATATGCCCTTTAAATACGGGACAAACTGGCTTTTCCGTATAGCTTTATCCTTAAAGTCATCTTGTCCACCAGGAAAAGTACCATTTACCCAGTTTAACCCTAAAAAGTACTGTTTGTATTCAAACAGAAAGGGCGCCTATGTACAAACATCCAGTAAGGTGGCAATAGGAAATCTTGGAAAATGCTAACTTTAGCCTGATAGCACTGAAAGCGAACATCCCACCCTCCCTGCAATTTCTGTCCAAAGCCACAACCCCTGAACACATTTATGCTCACAGACCAGAATACCAGAGACAATATTACTACAATAGGCTACATCAGGCGGTTCCCGATTCCAGCCCATGTTCCGAAGTGAAGGAGTAGGGAGCAATGGAACAGTGTAGGGATCATATCAGAGATCACTGGAACACAGTTTCATTCACGTAGCTTGAGTTGTCCTCTGACTCGTGGGAGTGTTTAACTGCGAGACCATCTATAAGACTGTATAAAAACATGACTGCGGTAGTGTCCCGTGACATCACCCGTAGACTCCTTGAAGAGCGTTTTTCAAGCTCAAATGCCGCTGTCCCAAATGGCACAACTCCAGAATTGTGGACCTTCCTCATGAGTCCACACTTTGGTGACGTCATGTAGAGGTGCAGACCTATAGGCCGTTGGCATCGAGTCCACGAGGGTGCGTAAGAGGTATTTTTGGAACAGACCTCGATCGTCACGCCGGAAATAACAGTCTGGTTTGTTTTTTTGACAAACTGGATGCTGCAGGTTCGGGGAATATGCTGGCCTATGTTCCATTTGAACTAAGAGATTCCACAATTTTAACATAATAAACATGTGCGTGAGTTTTTCAGATGAATTTACAGGTTTAAATATAAATACTAGGTTTTCCATATGACTCAGTAAAGCCCTGCCCATTCCGGATTCTAGTTATTTAATGAATCGATAACGCGATCGTATTTAGTGCACACGCTATTGATATGGTTTGTGAGATATTCACGCACTGTCAGAAAAAATGTCTATATTTTGTATCACCTGTAGGTACCACACTGGTAAAATGTACACCCTAGGTCATACAAACCGTAATGATGCCTACACTTAATTATTTTTCTTCTCCCGCCATGTCCATCACTTGCTCTTGAGCAACATCAAATCCTCCCACCCGTTGTCTGATTGGCAGTTGTCCGCAAGGATCCCTGGGTTCGTTAAAGTGTGCTGCGGAGCACCTATCGCAAAAAAAAAAAAAAAAAACAAACTAGCTCGACGGCAGTATCAGCAGCGGCAATCCACCTGTCACTCAAGTGACCACGCCCTAACATTATGGCTAACTTTCAGGCCTTAATATGTTTAAACGGATTATTATCAAAAAAGTCACAAACACCCCTCACAGTTGTCATGAAGGGCAAAATAGTCTATATAGACCAAAATCAAATTGAACGCAGGCTGTGAAACATGTTTTTTTTTCTGCTTAGGCATTTTAACATGGGGATCTATAGGACTGACTCCCTTTTGCAGTCACCCCCCCCAGACCACGCGTCCAGTCTATGTCACTCTTTCCTTGTTGGCTGCACAGAGAAGCGCGAGTTGGCGCTCGTGAGAGACATGCAAAATATGTGCGCTAGCCCTGGAATTGGGAAGTGCTGGTCTACACATGTGTCATTAACCACAAGAAACCTTGATAAAGTATCCAATACCAGTAAGAGACCGGGTTGTTGATTGTTTGTCTCCCGTGTGAAAGAAGTGCACTTACGTCATCTTTTAGAAACTACAGTTTAACTACGTATCCTTTTATAACTACTACTAGGTTCCCGATTCCAGCCCATGTTCCGAAGTGAAGGGAGTAGGGAGCAATGAACAGTGTAGGGATCATATCAACTGGAACACAGTTCATTCACGTAGCTTGAGTTGGTCATCTGAACGTGGGAGTGTTAACTGCGAGACCATCTATAGACTGTATAAAAACATGACTGACGTAGTGTCCGTGACATCACCCGTAGACTCCTGAAGAGCGTTTTTAAAGCTCAAATGCCCTGTCCCAAATGGCACACTCCAGAATTGTGGACTTCCTCAGAGTCCACACTTTTGTGACGTCATGTAGTGCAGACCTATAGGGCCGTTGGCACGAGTCCACGAGGGTGCGTAAGAGGTATTTTTGGGACAGACTCGATCGTCACGCCGGAAATAACAGTCTGGTTGTTTTTTGACAGGAGCTGCAGGTTCGGGGAATATGCTGCCTATGTTCCATTTGAACTAAGATTACAATTTTAACATAATAAACATGTGCGTGAGTTTCAGATGAATTTACAGGTTTAAATATAAATACTAGGTTTACATATGACTCAGTAAAGCCCTGCCATTCGGTTCTATTTATTTAATGAATCATAACGCGATCGTATTATTGAACGCGCTATTAATATGTTTGAGATATCAACCACTGGTCGATGTCCATAATGTTTGTATAAACTGTAGGTAACAACTGGTAAAATGTACACCTAGGTCATAAAAACCGTAATGATGCCTACACTTAATGGCCCTCTTCTCAACCATGTATCATCAATTGCTCTTAAGGCAAATCTCCCCTCTACCCGTTGTCTGATTGGCATTTCTCAAGGATCCTGGAGTGCGTTAAAGTGTAGACCTGCACCCCTGGCTTCGTGACCCAGTGTCAGCGTGACAATCCACCTGTCCTCCAAGTGACCACGCCCTTAATTGTGCAGAACTTTGGGCTTAATATAATTTAAACGGATAAGTTATAAAAATTCACCCCCCCTCCCACAGTTGTCATGAAGAGGCAAAATTAGCTATATAGACCAAGGATGAGCCCGCACCGATCGTCTCCTCTGCTGCTCTCTTACCCCTCGAGCGCGGTTAGCATCTGCCTCGCGCCATCTCCTTCCCTCGGCCCTCTCTTCTATCCGCTCTCTGGGCGCCGCGCTCCAGCGGCTCTGCGCCCGTCGCGCCGGCAGGGCCGTGAGAGACATGCAAAACATGTGCGCGAGCCCTGGATTGGGAAGAGAGGGGCTACATCATGGTGGCATTAACCGCAAGAACCTTTAAAAGTACCTCCAATACCAGGAAGGAAGACCGGGTTTGTTGATGTTTGTCTCCCTTGTGGAAAAGAAGTGCACTTAAGTATACTTTTATAACTAATTGTAACTTAAGTATACTTTTATAACTACTACTAATGTAATGAAAAGCAATTAATGTGAACTAAAATACACTTTAATGTCCAGTTAACAATACACCAAGCGTGAATTTAAGGTAATGTCGACCCCATAATGCATAGTATTTGTATAATTTCAAATATCTTACAGTTTACATTACTTCATTGCAATTAGTGAATGAGTGATATTTTTGAACCATTACGCGGGACTTTATATATTTTCTATAAACTTTGCAAATATGGTAAATATGTATTCTGAATAAGCATTAATGTGAACTAAAAACTACTTTCAATGTAATATATCTCTGGCAATTGAATTTTAATATATTTAAATATAAAACAAAAAAAAAAAAAACTCTCTTAATTACCTAGTTTATAATAACTCAACCAAATAATGGAAACCCTCACATTTAGTGACACCATTCTCTAAACAAAACACAAAACGCTTTTTGCTGCTGCCCAAGAGGAAAAACCCAAAAACACTATACACTTTAAAACAACTCAATCCACTTATACAAGAGTCTGGATACAACAATAAAACCACGTACATACAAAGTACTAATCTCACCATTTCATAGAAAACATCATTCTGTAAGATGTAATAAACATGTTTCTCATTGGGGACCTCAAAATGTCCACAAGGTCACCATTTTTGGTATTACTATCCTTGTGTAGTCATTTGGTCCTCATAACGTATAAGATTACTAACACACAAACATACAAACAATTAATACAAAAATAAATAAATAAATAAATAAATCAAGAAAATTATAATTCCATGTAAAACAAATAAGACCTTATTGTAAAACATTACTAAAGTAGGTTACTTGTACCCCTGGTTTCACAGACAAGGCTTAAGACCAGTCCCAGACTAAAATATAATTCTGAGCCGTTTCAACTGAAAGAAAATTGCACTGACCGATCTTTAAAAATATATTTTTAGACACAATTGCAGTCCAAAGTTTATATACACCTAGCAGTATCTGCAAAATGTTAATAATTTAACCAGTAAGGGGGTGAGCGTAGAATCATTAAAAAATTGTAATTACTGCCCTGATGAAGCAGTATATACTGCAAGGTGTATGCAAACTTTTAACCATGACCACCACCTAAGAGATGAATTAACGCTACCTCAATCATCAGGGCAACATCAGAGTAGAAACATGTCGCTCAACCCGAAACCGTGAGAAAAACGCTAAGACCGGTTTGAGCCAACAGAACGCGGCCCCTGCAGTGTGCACAAGGTGATGAGTTTTTTTTTTTTTTTTTTTTGAGTGTCAATTGATAGAAAATGTAGGTGGACACCAGAACCACCAACCAAGCGTGTGTGTCAACCTCTTTCAAGTCGTGTAGCTCAGGTCACGTACGAAGCGCAGGATGGATTGACCCGCTGTCACGGGACGAGACTTTTTCACCTCCTGCCTGACGATGACAGTAATCGCCACCGCCAGCTTTCACAGTTCAGCTACCGCTTAAAGACACATTGTGAAATATAGGCTACACACACAAACGAATGTTCTGTGATGGAGCCCTGAACACAACCAACATGAAAGCATATGACTGAGAAGAAGAGCACTATATTACAGAAGAAAACCGGACAAACGCAAGTACAGGTAGGCTTATTAATGTAACCTACATACCGTATATGTAATGTATTTTGCCTGGTTTGACGTCACTTTTTACTTCCACGCACCCCATGCGAAGCCGGCCTTGTGTTCCCGGAGCGGCCAGTCGCTGGTCGGTCCCGAGAGAGATCGTGAGAGACAGCAAAAATGTGGCGAGCCCTGGAATGGGAAAGAGATGGGCTAACATATGTGTCACTTAAACAGCAAGACACCTAAAAGTACGCCAATCCAGGAAGGACGACCGGGTTGTTATGTTGTCTCCCGTGTGAAAAGAAGTGCCTTAAGTTAGACTTTTAATAATGTAACTTAAGTATACTTTATAAACTACTATAAGACTGAAAAGCAATTAATGTGAACTAAAATACACTTTAATGTCAGTTAAACAACACTAAGCGTGAATTTAATGTAATGTTTTTCGAACAATAAATGCTAGCTTTGTATTAATTTCAAAATAGATCCAGTTTAAACTTACTTCATTGCCAATTAGTTGAATGAGTGATATTCTTTTGAACACTTAGCGGGACTTTAAGTAATTTTATATATACTTTGAAAATAAAAAAATTTATGTAAATAGGTACTTCTGAATAAGCAAATTAATATGAAATAAAATATACTTCAATGTCACATATCTCTGGGCAATGAATTTTAATATATTTAAATATAAAAAAAAAAACAAACATCTCGTAATTACCTAGTTATATCAAACTCAAACACGAAAATGGAAAAACCCTCAATTATTGACAAAATCTCTAAAACAAGACACAAAAGCTTTTGCTGCTGCCCAAGCCAAACCTAAAACTATATCACATTTTAAAACCACTTCAAATAACTCTTATAGAAAGAGTCTGGGATACCCAATACAAAAATCACTTTACATACAAAAAAGTACCTAATCTCACCCATCAATAGGCAACATCATCTTCTGTAAGATGTATAAACCTGTTTCGCATGGGGACCTCAAAATTCCATAAAGGTAAAAAATTTATTGGTATTACTATTCCGTGTGTAGTCATTTTGTCCTCATAACGTATAAGAGTTACTAACACACAAACATCACATACAATTAATACAAAACTAAAATAAATAAATAACTAAATCAAGAAAATTATAATTCCATGTAAAACCCAAATAAGACCCTTATTGTAAAACAGTACTACAGTAGGTATACTTGTGACCCCTGGTTTCACACAGACAAGGCCTTAAGACCAGTCCCAGACGAAAATATAATTTAGTCAAGCCGTTTCAACTGAAAGAGAAAATTGCACTGACCGATTCTTTAAAATATTTTTAGGAACAACATTGCAGTCAACAGTTTATATACACCTAGCAGTAATTCTGCAAAATGTTAATAATTTAACCAGTAAGGGGGTCGAGAGGTAGAATCATTAAAACAAATTGTAATTACTGCCCTGATGAAGCAGAGTATATACTGCAAGTGTTATGCACACCTGTAACCACATCGGCCTCACCTAAGAGATGAATTAACGCGTACCATCAATCATCAGGCAAACATCGTAGTAGAAACATGTCGTTCAACACCGAAACCGGTAGAAAAACGTTGCGCACCGGTTTGAGCCAACAGAACGTGCCCCTGTAGTGTGCACAAGGTGATGAGTTTTTTTTTTTTTTGTTTGAGTGCATTGGATAGAAATGTAGGTAGGCGGACACTTGAATCCACCAATCAAAGCCGGTGTGTCAAACCTCTCTTTCAAGTCGTGTAGCTCAGGTCACGGACGGCGCAGATGGATTGACCGCTGTCACGGCCGAGACTTTTTTCGACCTCCCCGCTCGTATCGTTGACAGTCAAACGCGCCCTGTTAACGGCGCTTTCGTTGTCACAGTTCAGCTACCCGTTAAAGACACAGAAAGATAGGCTACACACAACCGAATGTTCTGTGATGGAGCCCGTGAAACACAATCAACATGAAAGATATGACTGAGAAGAAGAGCACGTATATTACAGAGAAACCGATCGAACGCAAGTACAAAGGTAGCCTAGTTAATGTAACCCTACACACCGGTATGTGCCGGCAGAATGTTAGAAAAAGGGCATTGATGTATAATTGTGAGGTACAAATGCGCTGGTAGGCTGCTGATGTCATTAATATAGGCTAGTATTAATAATTAGCCATAGGGAAACTAAGCTTTCTCAAAACCACGTAAAATTTTTTGGTAGTAGCCTTTGTTTGTTTGTTTATTAACTTTCAAAGAGATTTTATTCATTTATTCAGCTAAGATCCCATATTATGCACTTTTTGTTTTGGGGGTATTCTAGTGTTTCATTGTTGAATGTTCAAAGGATAGCCCTATGATTTTTTTCACATATTGCACATTGTTGGCAACACCTTTTTTTCTTTGTTCGTCCGTTACAGCTCGTTCGTTTCGTCTCTGAGAAGCCCCTCCTTTGAAGGCCAAATTTGCGTTGGCCAAGAACTGTTTCCAGAACTTCTACTATGCTTGATTTGGTGTTAAAATAGCATTTCTTTATTCTAAGTCTGTTGAACCCATTTTTTGTGCTTAAATTTTGGCTGCACTATGATAAAAATGTGGGGTAATCTATACGTTTATATCAGCCAGGAACCATTTTGTTTGATCAAATGTGACTTGTAAAGACTTTTATATGTGTAAAAATTTTATATTTAATAAATACAGTTTAATACACCAACCAAAAAAATGTGGGTTGACAGTTTCCATTAAAAATAAAAAAATTAAAATCTGTAGTTTGATCAAATGCAGCCTTAGTGATCCTTAAAAAACTCCGTTCAGAAACATTAGAAATCCTGTGTTTTTAAAGATTCCAGCCTTTTGACAATGGTCGTGTCATGTTTGCTTTCAAATGTTAAACATTCAAAACATCTAAAAATGGGAAAAGAACATTTTACAAATGGTATCAATGAACGGTTTCTCCTAAACAAAGCGAACAACCAGAGTGGGAAGACCCCCCTCCGAAGGAGGAATATATTTTGAAAGAAAAAAAGTATTCACAAATGGACAGTGCTCCAACAGGAGCCGTATCGAAAGTAGGGCAAATATTTGCTAATTTTACTTTTGTTTATTAGACAATGCTCAATCTTCAATAAGCTTTTACTGTAATAACATTGTGATCTTTTGGTTATGTATTTTATTTTTTAAACAGAGGGTGGTAACAGCGTTCAAACACAATTTGGAAACGTGGCACTCCGGCATGACAACATTCCACAACATAATCAATAAATAATAGGATCTACATCACTCAGACGATCATCAATTCTAAATTCAGACCAGTATCTTCAGGACTTCGGAATTAACCTGAAGAATGGTGGCACAGTAGTTGCTCCAAACATACTAGGATCCACAATAGCTGGTGATGTTACAGTAAACCAAAATGTGGTGAGTGACTGATCACTAAAATACTGTAATATTGAACATTTTGCTGAGTTGCTCATTTAAGATATGGCTGAAGTTTATAGTGTATATACTGTTATATGGATGTATTTGTTTTCTATCAGATCTCACATGTGTCTCGCTGTACCTCAATAAACAAAGAGGGTAAGAGTAAAAAACTCTTGCTGCATAAAACTATTTATTCATCAGTGGATACTCCTGTTAATAACATTACTTTCCATATTTGTCCTGATATTTAGAAATTCTTCAGGGAGTAAAGAATAAGATGAAATCAAGAATGATGAAGGAGTCTGAGAGGATTTTGGAGGGAAGTGCACAACAATCAGTCTCTCTAAATAAGATCTACACTCAACTGTTCATCATCAATGACGAGTCAGACTCCATCAATAAAGAACACAAGATCTGGCAGATTGAGACGACCAATGATTTAAACACACCAGGGCAGATAGTCATAAACTACAATGAAATTCTTAAACCACGCTTGGGTGAAAATAGGACCATGAAGATCGTTTTAACAAAAGGAATTGCTGGAATTGGGAAAACAGTCACTGTGCAGAAGTTTGTCTATGACTGGGCAAGCGGAAAAGCCAATCAGGATCTAGAGCTTGCTTTTCTGCTCCCATTCCGAGAGCTGAACTTGCGTGAGGGAGAAAACCAGAGTCTTTTTGACCTGCTTTGTGCCTTTTACCCAGAATTCAAAGAGGCGAGGCCGATCTCTGACTGGATCTGTGATAGAAAAGTTCTGTTCATCTTAGATGGTCTGGATGAGTATAAAAAAGGACTGAGCTTTCAAACCCAGCATTTTGTCAGATGTTACTAAAGAAGCCCCGCTGGATGTCCTCCTAGCAAACCTTCTAAGAGGAAAACTGCTTCCATCCGCACACCTGTGGATCACCAGCCGGCCTGTGGCAGCTGAACAGCTTCCATCTGAGATCTTCAGACAGGGATATGTCACGCAGATCAGAGGATTCACAGATGAACAAAAAGAAGAGTACTTCACGAGGCAGTTTGAGGATCCAGATCTAACCAAAACAGTCACCTGTCACCTGAAGTCTCATAAGAGCCTGTGGATATTGTGCCACATACCTCTCTTTTGTTGGATTTCATCAGTTGTTCTGAAAACCATCATTAAAAGTCCAAGTTCAAATAAAAGTCTAAATAAAGACAGGGACATGCCCTCAAATCAGACAGAAATGCATATCCACTATCTGCTCATTCAGACTGGGTTAAGCCACAACAAATATCAAGGGAAAAATGTGTCACCAGAAGACGCTCTCATACAGTACAAAGGACTGATTAAGAACTGGCAGAATTGGGCATACTGGAAGCTGAAGGAACAGAATGCCATCTTCAGTAAAGAAGACTTGAGGAAATATTATATCACTCCTGATGAAGCTCTTCGATATCCTGGCATCATTACCTGTGTCTCTGGGAGCAATTTTGGATATAACAGAACTAAATTTTTCAGCTTTGTCCATCTCAGTGTCCAGGAATTCTTTGCAGCTTTATTTGGTTTTCATGAATTTCTATCAGGAAACCAAGACTCCCTGGGATTAACTAAAGCGAAAAATGGGCAAAAGTCTAATTTGTCTGATTTTCTCAAAAGCGTGATTGATATGGCAGTTGAAAGTAAAAATGAACACTTGGATCTTTTTAACTGTTTCCTCTTCGGAATTTCTTGTGATTCCAGCAGACGTTTACTCGAAGGATTCCTACCTCATTTGGAAGACAGTAGTTTAGAAGATCACAAAAAAGTGACCAAGTACATTAAGTCTTTGAGGAGGAAAGTTCTGTCCCCTGAAAGATGCTTTAGTCTCGTTCGTTGCATTGTGGAGCTCAAAGACAGGTCTTTTTTGCAGATTCCTGAAATCTCACGGACCAAAAAGCCCCTCACACTGTTCCAGTGCACAATTCTGGCTTTCCGGTTTGTGATGTCAGATACAGACCATGATGAGTTTGTCCTCAGGAAATTTAACATCACTTTAGAAGGATTTCAGAGATTTCTCTCCAGCCATTACATGCTTCAGAAAGGCTATGTAAGTATTATGAAAACATCTGTAAACAGTGTTGGGGTAAAACATTACTAGTAATGCGAGTTATGTAATGATTTATTTTATTCCAAGTAACTAGTAAAGTAACACATTACTGTTAAAGTTACAATAAAATATCAGTTACTTTTTCAAATGTGTAACATACATTCTTAAAAATAAAGGTGCTTCACAATGCCATAGAAGAACCTTTTTTGTCTAAATAGTTCCATAAAGAACCTTTAACATCTGAAGAACCTTTTCTGTTTCAAAAAGAGGTTCTTTGTGGTGAAAGAAGGTTCTTCAGATTATAAAAAGGTAAGAAAGAGATGGTTCTTTTAAGAACCTTTGACTGAATGGTTCTTTGTGGAACCAAAAATGATTCTTTTTACTTGAAGAACCTTTTGTTGCACCTTTTTTTTAATGGTATAAGTTTCCCATTTATTCACCCACAGCTCTCCTGTCCCCATATTGAGAGAAACTGGGAGGAAGCAGAGAAACAGAGGCATTTTCTTCAGCCCGATGCTTATTCATTTCACTTTTGGTGTGAAAGGGTCCTCACAGTTTCCAAAAATAAAAGACATGTTCTTTATCATAGTTAAGACTCTGCAACACCTCCCTATAACGCCTAATTCCCCTAAAACGCCCACGTCTACATCACTATGTGGAAATATTTACATAATGCCGCCCAAATGTTGATGAAGCTTGCGATTATGGGTGTACATTTCGACAAGTGCGTGTGGTATTTAGCCAATCAAAATGAATTGGGTCAGCTGGCCAATCAGAGCAGACTGCGCTTGTTGGAAGGAGGGACTTTTTAGAAAACTACACGTTTGAGAAACGCGGGGTATAGAGGACCTACAATAATGTACAGTATTTGAGAAATAATGTTTTTTGAACATTTAAGCATGTCAACATGTTGTTACTGTTACTGTTACACCAAATACACAAAATAATGATCTTTAAAAAAGCGTCATATTAAAAGTAACTTTCCCCAACACTGTCTGTAAACATCATAATGTATCATAAAATATGCTGAATCAAAATTAAGTCTAACAGAGTTTACATGCAAAATTGTAACAAAGTTTAAATTGACAGGCTCAAAGGAAGCAGCTTTACAGAGAAACACTGTGATGTCCTGGTGCCTTTCCTGACCTCACCAAACTCTCACCTGACTCATCTTGATCTGAGCCACAATAACCTGGGACTGTCTGCACTGAAGCAACTTTCTAAGGCCTTCTGTGATCCCAAATGCCAGATTCAGATGCTGAACCTCAGCCACAACGACCTCCACAGTCAGGACATGGAGTTCATCAAGAATGTGCTTTCAGGATCAAATCTGATTCTGAAAATCCTGGACCTCAGTGACAATAATCTAGAAGATGAAGGAGTAATAATCCTCTCTGCTGGGCTGCGGAGTGCTAAGTGTCATCTTGAAGTTCTGAAGTAAGTAAAACTGACTGCAAATATCAGGGCCCAGACAAGATAAATAGATGTTGTAAGGACATCTATGGTAAGTTTGAAGCATGTAATGTTGATTTTATAGTGTGACGTTTTTATATAAAAAAACAAATGTAATATTTGTTTTATGTTTTCATGTTGTTGGTAACTAATTAACTTGTATCTGCAAAAAAAGAATTAACAAAGGCACTTGTTATCAATCAAAATAAATCAACAACAAAGATGAAATATGTTATTTGCTTAGCTGAATGTCACGTGACCATTAATGTATTCAAATGTATAGCTTGAATGAAAAGTCATTTGCTAAATGGGTAAATATACTGAAAAGCAGAGTGCGAATTTACCCCACCATAATTGGGGGGAACTCCCCCTCAACTCCTCCAATAACAACAATGTCCAAAAAACAAATCCCCACCATGATCGCCAAGTGCAACATGTGTTGTGCAACACACATACAAGGTCTAAACATGCAACAAACTGATAATCAGTAGGCTACAGAATATCTCATTGTTATATCCAAAAGAGAACTGTTTTGATCAACTCAAAAGTTAGAAGTTAAGTGCACTGAAATACCATTCTAATTACTAGTAAAAGTAATACCTTTACAAGAAGCCATATAAAAATATGAAATAATAGAACAATACTAACCAATTAAAAACAAATTCAAACACTAGCATGTACTATTTAGCCTAGGCTACTTGGCTCTTTTTATGTTTCCACAGGTTTCACTGATGTTATGTTTGTTTTCAAATTCAGTTTAAAATTAATTATTTTTTAAAAAATGCTTATTTAAAATTTAGTTTTTATAATTTTAGTCACATCTTCTATACAGAATTCACAACCTATACAAATACCACAGCTGTACAATTTTCACACCTTATACTAAATTTACCCTATACAGTCAATAGCCTACTCGATCTGAATTGAAGCAGCAAACATTCAGTGTAAAAGTAAAAAAAAAAAATGGCATAACATTATTTAATATTTGAATCACAGCTTATATAGTGTTTTGACATCGACAACCACAACCAAAAAGTCCATTTTACCTCAAACTTGCGACTAGTTAACATCCTAAAAGAAGGCTCAATCGCTTCTCGGGTCGACATTAACACACTGACAAAATTATATTCAGAATTTAAAATATTTTTATACCACTTTTTAATGTGTAATTGTGTAAAGGTGTTCACGAGATAGAGATACCGACCTTTCGCGAACTTGCTTTCAACGTCGAACGAACGTTCTCATGGAGACGCGTGTGCACGGAGGGGAGGGGCTGTGTGTGTATGTGTGTGCGCGCGCGCATGTGAGAGACGCATGAGTGACAGAGAGACGGAGGGAGAGCAGGGAAAGGAAATGCAGCTGAACGAATACGCTGCGTGTTTTAAATAGCGTTAAAAAATAAAAGACCTTGACAAAGATGAAAACTAAGGACATTTACTCTATAATTTTATTTTATTTTAGTTAGTTTTGCCACATGGTTACTATAGTTAAACCATGGTAATCACAAATTAACCATGGTTTTGCTATATTAACCATAGTTTAACCATTGTATTTGTAGTAAATCTGTGGTTATACAAATGGTAGTCAACACGCCAAAAAACCATGGGTTACTACAGTTTTACTATAATAGAACCATGGTTATTTTTTGTAAGGGCGTGCACTGTGTTATAAAACTGCACATTTTAGAGTGGCCTTTTATTGTGGCCAGCCTAAGGCAGACCTGTGTAATAATCATGCTGTCATGCTGTGAGGTGGATGAATTATCTCGGTAAAGGAGAAGTGCTCACTAACACAGATTTAGACAGATTTGAGAACAATATTTGAGAGAAATAGGCCTTTTGTACACAGAATAAGTCTTAGATCTTTGAGTTCAGCTCATGAAAAATGGGGCAAAAACAAAAGTGTTACATTTATAATTTTTTTTCTGTGTATATACAGGCAAATGTCATGAATGTCATTCCTTGGCCAGTTGATCTAAACAAAAATCTGATTTTGCCTTACAGACTCTCAGGCTGTCAGATTCAAGAAGGAGTTTTGAAGTTGCTGTCGTCTTTGAAAAAAAGTCTGATAGAACTGGACCTGCAGTATAATGACCTCGGAAACATTGTGGAAAAGAAAGTTTGTGCACTGAAGGATAAGCTGCCCTCACTGAGGTATGTTGCTTTTATCTGGTATTGATTTAAGTGGAAGGTTGGAATGAACATCACTGGATCCCATGAAACATGTTGTAAGGACTTTGATTCTTCCTAACCATTCAGTGAATTGTCCACTGTTGAGTTCAAGTATACTTAATTTAGGCGACTGTGACGAGTGAGACGTGCTGCTGAAGATCGCTCCTTCCTCCCGGGTTTCGGCACCAATGTAACAATATAAACTTCACAATCACGGGAAGAAGGAGGCGGGAACCGGCGGACATTAAAAATTAAGCTTTAAAAATAAAATAAACACAAAACAGTGCGACAGCCCCTCACGGATGAGTGCCGCGCATAAACAGAACCAAAACACAAAATAAAGCCCAGGCCTGGTCCTCTCTCGTTCTTCACTGTCATAGCTCTTCTTTTGGTATCCTTCCGATCTCCTCTGTGGGACTCGAGACCGGTGAGTGGCGCAGGTGTCGCTCATTTCCAATCACTCCACCGGCCTCGCTCCATTCTCATGGCTCTCGGCCCCACCCCACTCGTCACAGCGACTTTGATACACAAGCACTAATGTAAAGGTAAAAATGAGAATAGTTGTCAAACAAGAGACTATCCATTCATGTTTAAATGTGCTTCAATAAATGTCAAATGGTGTGAGTCTTGTCTTAACATATTAACCCATTCTAACCCTTACTCTAACTCTAACTAGAATTTACACTGGAGGAGTCTGCAACCACCAACCAGGACTCTACAAATGTGAGTTTAAACATGGGTCAACATAAAGATTGCAGGTTAAATTGTAGATAAATGTTTTTGTTTGTAGACACTGTAACTACTTCACCAATTTTAAACACCTTTTTCCATTTCATTTTGAAAGGTCTTGTGGTGTGACAGATACATTTATTGCAGTGCAAATACTGTTTCTCTAATTTACTGTACATGAGTTCATCAAAACCTTATTAAAATAATGAATGAATTACCAAAATGCTGTTTAAAGTCTTCCCTGAAGAGTATTTTACATCATTACACTCAATATGCTGCTACTGCTAATTGTAGATATTTAAGTTGACATTTTCTGATAAATCTCTTTGTTTTTAGATGCTGTCACACTCACCTTTGACCCTCGGACGGCTAACGAATACCTCTATCTGAGTGAGGACAACACACTAGCTGTTTGTAAGAGAGAGGCAGGCAACAGCTTCCTGCTAATGATGAAAGATTTGACAAGTGCAACCAGGTCCTGTGCTGCCAGCCGCTGTCAGGATGTTGCTTCTTTACGGTGGATGTGATCGGGACAGGGGTGCACATGGGTGTGGCCTGTAAGGGAATCAAGAGGAAGGGTGCAAATGACACCGTACGTCTGGGACGCAATAAGATGTCGTGGTGTTTATGTTGCTCAAAAACTGCATATGTGGCTCATGACAAAAAAACTAAATCACTAACTAAACCGCTTCAAACAGAGTCCACCAGAAAACTCGGTGTGTTCCTGGATCGAGAGGCTGGTTCTGTTTCCTTCTATAAGTTTAGCCCAGACTCAGAGCCTGAACTCTTGCACATGTTTGATGCAGAGTTTCCTCGGGACCAGGAACTTTACGCTGCGTTCAGTATTCAGGAACCAGACAGCTCAGTCTGTTTAAGGCAAGCATCACTATAACTATACCTTTACAGTTACAGTTTGTGCTCCAGACATGAATGATGCCTCAAATTAAGAGAGTGTGATCGATACAGTATACACCTGGCAGACCTACTGAAAGAAGCCAGCTGGGAAAACGCACCTAGAAGATCAGCAAGTGTTGAAACATGACTTTATCATCATTATTGTGCGCTTTATAAACTCTAAACAACAGTTCTATGGCATTCTTGTGTTTCAGATCAGTTAACATGTTTTTAGTTTTGCATATCGCAGTGTAACTGGTTTCATTTAATCAAAAAAATAGAGTTTTATTAATTGGATCTGATGCAGTTTCTTTGTACTGGACTGATTTTTTAAAATCTGCCATCTCAAACCTATATGACTTACTTTCTTCTGGGAAGCAATACAAGAAGATACTTTGAAGACACTTTTTTCTCTCTCTCTATACAGTGGAAGATACAGTGGAATTTAATGGGGTCCAATGATTTTTGGCTCCCAACATTTCTGCAAAGTATTTTCTTTTATGTTTCCTAGAATAAATACCACCTGCTTAGTTGAAACCTAAATATTAAAACAAACATAAATAATCATAATAATTTATACAAAGTATTACACAGCAATATACAGCTAATTACAATCCAAAACACCCTCAAAAAATAATGAGCGCATGACGCCTCTGCATGTACACATGAATAAAGTCCTCTTCTCGACTCTGCTGATAGCTGAAATCAAGGAAGTTAAATACTGCCCCCTAGAGCACAAAGAGTGTAACTGTCCCAGTAATGACAGCAATATGTGTATGGATTTAACATCATTTCACAAAGGTGTCCAATACAATAAAAAAAAAAAAAAAAAAAGATTTTATAATAATACCGGCAATAATACAATTTACATGTGTTGCCATGAAATGAGGGTTTGCATTCATTGTTATATCACTCAATCAAACATTGAGTTTTTTGCTGAGCCTGCTAGTATCATACTTAAAATCTTTAAAGCAGTATTCAGAGAAAATTCCAATCCACTACATGCTCGATATCGCTGTAAATGAAGTGTCCCCAACTAAGCAAGCCAGAGGCGACAGCGTCAAGGAACCAAATCTCCATCAGTGACAGAATGGAGAAAAAATCTTGGGAGAAACCAGGCTCAGTCGGGGGCCAGTTCTCCTCTGACCAGACGAAACCAGCAGTTCAATTCCAGGCTGCAGCAAAGTCAGATTGTGCAGAAGAATCATCTGTTTCCTATGGTCTTGCCCTGGTGGTCGTCTCAGACAAGGTCTTTACAGGGGATCTGTATCTGGGGCTCTTGTTCTGGTCTCCGCTGTCTTTCAGGGCTGTAAAGGTCCTTTCTAGGTGCTGATACACCATCTGGTCTGGATACATACTAGATCCCGGCAGACTGCAGTGACCCTCTGATCTGGATACAGACTGGATCTGGTGGCTACGGTGACCTCGGAATAAGAGAGAAACAGACTAATATTAGCGTAGATGCCATTCTTCTAACGATGTAGCAAGTACATCAGGTGTTATGGGAAGTGTTCATGGATCCGGTTTACCTAATTAATGCAGCCCAAAAAATCCTTTAACGGATTTGGATATTAGAAGCGTATTAGTGTGTTATATGTAAACCAGGTTTAAAGAGATGGGTCTTTAATCTAGATTTAAACTGCAAGAGTGTGTCTGCCTCCCGAACAATGTTAGGTAGGTTATTCCAGAGTTTAGGTGCTAAATAGGAAAAGGATCTGCAGCCCGCAGTTGATTTTGATATTATAGGTATTATCAAATTGCCTGAGTTTTGAGAACGCAGGAGACGTGGTGGTCACATAGATGTTTTCATTTAATGTTTCCAACTGACATTTCAACAGTCCTTCCCACCTAACAAAAATATGCTGTATATAAGAATGTTGTGCTAATGTTCATGTTGAGTTATGAAAAATGTATTTCTAAATGTTTTAGAAACATTTTCTTTTTTTCTTTTTTTTTAAGTTTCTCTTTTGCTGTTGGAAAAGGTGAAACTAAAATGAATGAATTTGACTGCTGTCTTTTGCGTATCCAAATAGTCCCGTGAAAAACGAAGACACATTTGCATGCACAGCGATAGTAGTAAAGAAACACGGTGTCCATGATTTGACCAAGTACAAGATGTTCCTGGATCAACATTCTTGCTAATCCTGGAACATCATTCCAATCAACCAATCAGAATTGAGAGACATCCTTTCAGGAAATGTCAGTTTTAGGCTTACAATCAGGATTGGGTGCTTCTACACCCTTGTTAACCAGCTGTCATTTCCCTCTGATTAAGGGTAAGGTTAGGTTTAGGGGTAGGGACTGGGTTAAGTCTGTATTTTTGGACAGTAATGTTGATCCACAAAAGAAGATCATGGGCGCCGTGATTTTGCTAAGACATGTTCCCCAACATCTTTTGCTGATCCTTGATCAACATTACTGCCCAAAAACATAGACCTAACCCTCCAACCTTACCCTACCCGTGACTAATTCCTATTTTTATTTATTTATGATTATATGGTTTATGAATATGATTTATCTTAAAATGGTTTAAAATAATATTTTTAAATTTAATTACATTTTATGTATTTAGCAGTTTGTAAAACGTAGGCTACTTTATTTCTAGAACAAAATGAAATAACATTAAACATGCATTAAACATAATTTAAAACATTTCTCCTTATTGAGAAAATTGAGTCGAATAGTAGGTTCTCCACTAAACCTCTTTTCTAAAAGTGAATGGTGTTCGCTTTAAAAGCACTGACACATCTGTAAACGTCACAACTCACGTGTTACGCAGGTGCATTTTTCGTTTTCATTTGGGATTGTCTTGTAGTAGATGACTTTAAGTTATGACACTTACAAATGCAGTAGCCTACATCTTTCTCCAGTTAGATTACAGGTATGATCTTTACAATGAGAAACAGCAGAGCAGCCGATGGAAGCACGATGGAAACTCTTCATCTATTCAAGCTGAAGAATTTGAATTTTTTTCTTGCTTTGTTCTGTTTTAATTTGTGTAAGGATGGTGAGTGATTCAATTTTAAAAACTCTACTCTATATTTTCTAGTACTGTAAACCAGGGATTCTCAAAGTGGGCTCCGTGACCCATAGTCAGGGGATCCGCGAAATAAATTTAGTGCGTCGTGATTTCAGCTATGCGCTAAACGCGGACGGAATCCCAGTCTAACTATAATTGACTATATAACGCGGAATGTCACGAAATTAAATCCAAGTTTCGATAAGTAAATCAAAAGTAGGTCAGTAAGCTTAATCAAATCGCGATATGGACTCGTGTCTGTGAATATTAAACCGCAAAATACTATTTAAATACATTTCTGTGTTAAACCAATAACGCAGACACGATCAGTTCCTTCTACAAACTGGAACACAACGCCCGCTGTGTAAACTTATCTCCAGAGCTGCCTTTAGAGTCACTTATGAGCATTTTACCGTTTCATTTGACAAAAACTAGGCTTATATATGCTTATACACAGTGAAACCAAAAGAATAACTGAGATTTGCCCTTTTGAATAACTAATAGGCTAGATGATCACACACACACACACAAACACAAAAAAAAACACACACACACACACAAAAAAAAAAAAAAATAGGCTGCAACTTTGCATGACAGTTTCTAAGATTGATTTTCAGATGCGTTAACATTTTTTTTTTTCATCACTGACCATATTATACCTATTGCTTTTATTCAACTTTTTTACTAGATGTGAATGATTTTGCCAGGGATGAAATGGTAACACGTGTGACTGAGAGAGATTTCATCATTCTTCACAATGATATAACTGAAACCCAGCGAGTCGATCACGTGCTGTGGATGTTTGGGTCTCCAAATATTCACACCCCTGAAGTCTATGAAAGGATCATCTCAGACAGTTATGAGGGGTTTAAGGACAAGGAGAGCAGATCACACATTATCTGGAGCTTCAGCGACACATTCGCGGCCACTCAAACTCAACGACAGTTCTTTTCCAGATCCTGTAAGTACGATTTATAATATGCAATCTCTTTGAAATTCTGATTTAGGCTAATAATGCTAACAGGATGAGAAGAATTTTCAGGTTACAATGAGTATAAAGTTTAAACTGGATTCTGTGTTTTACAGGTGTAAGAGTTCAAAAGTATGTTTCAGTGATGGAGGGAGACTGCGTGATATTTTTCACCAAAGCTACTGAAATACAAAGCGATGATCTGATACAGTGGAAGTCTGCAGATGGATATCATCTATGTAAAGCTATCAACAATGAAAAGAAAACGATTGAATGTGATGAGAGGTTCAGAGACAGATTTCAGCTTGATTGTCAGACCGGATCTCTCACCATCAGGAACATCAGCACAAAAGACAGTGGACATTATGAATTTACAATCCTCAGAAATGGAAACATAGAAACGTTCAAGCGTTTTAGTGTTAAAGTCTATGGTATGCAGTTTTCTTCAACACTTGCATGCTGGTTATAAATTAATTTGTCTTAAAATGGAGAGTTTATTAAAAAAATGAACATTCTGTCTTATTCTCATGTTTTCACACCTCTATGATTTTTCTTGTTGTGAGAGTTGACTGATTGTTTTAAAGTTTTTAAAGTATACATCAGACAACATTTATGAATCTGTAGCCTACTGTTTGTAGTAATTTGTTTATTCATTTGTTTTTCAGCTCTTCTATCCACTCCTGTCATCACCGGCAACTCTTCAAAGTGTTCTTCATCATCATCAGGATCATCATCAGTGTCTAAATGTTCACTGCTGTGTTCAGCTGTGAATGTGGGTGCTGTGACTCTCTCCTGGTACAAAGGAAACAGTTTATTGTCCAGCATCAGTGTGTCTGATCTCAGCATCAGTCTCTCTCTACCTCTGGAGGTGGAATATCAGGAGAAAAACACCTACAGCTGTGTGATCAACAATCCCATCAGAAACCAGTCCATACATCTCAACATCACTAAATTCTGTCACACATGTCCAGGTATCTCTTTTCCACTAATTGTGTTAATTTAATCAAAATCGTGTTTTATATTATTTAGTCAATAGGCTTTAAGGTTATCTATGTGATCTCTCATCTATAATGTTATCTTAAATACTGACAGTTCATCAAACCTTACTCAAATAATCTACTAAATCAAACCAAGCGCCAGCGGTTCTCAATTCCAGTCTTTGCGCCCCCCAGGTCTGCATATTTTGCATGTCTCTTTTTGTTAACACACCTAATTCAGATAATCAGATCGTTAGAAGTGAGCTCCATGCATGAACTGTGTTCCCATTGACATGATCCCTACAAAGTGTTCATTGCTCCTTACTCCCTGAGCAGGGGAAATCTGTTGAAGTTTACCACACTTCAGAACATTCATTCATAGATCTGCGCTGCACAACGTCTTCACACACAGACAAGTGTGATATCATATACCTCTATAAATAAATACAATTTAAATTCACATCTCGCACACTTCAATGCACTTTGAATGGAACATATACGTTCACTTCGAACTGGAATCATGGCGGAATATCCTGTGATGTCCACTTCCCACGGGACTTACGTTCGAATAGAACAAACGTCTGAAGCTATAAGAGAAAATGTGCAGAGCAGGGGGGCGTGAGAACTGGAATTGAGAACCTCTGCTCTAGCTTGGTCTTAGTTAAATTTAAGCCTATTGCTGGTATAAAAGATGGCATGGCGTTAGCCCCACTCAGATTGTAAATACTGCAGAATATAAGACATGTTGTGAGCTGTAAACATCAAAATATTCAAGTAGTTTTATGATTTGCAATATTAATGATTGTAAATACTGCAGAATATAAGACATGTTGTGAGCTGTAAACATCAAAATATTCAAGTAGGAATACTAAAATTTAAAACCACCTTAGGTGAAGTGTAATATGTTCAGTGACAGATAACATCAAACAAAATAATTCTTTAAATTAAAAACTGTACTGTATTCAGATAACACTAATGACAGTTTTCTCTGTGCATTACAGCACTGGATGAGAGTTCACGTCCCATGAGGTTAAGTGCTGAGTTGTTATTCTAGCGCCGCTGGTGTTCGTAGCTGTAGTTGTTGATACATTTTGCAGGTTTTATGTAGCTCAGAAAGTGCATACAACCAGGAAATGAAGGCAAGTATTGAAATTAGGTTTATTAAATGTCTGATAATTATTAAAACAGTTCAGACTAGGAATGAAGAGATATATTATGTTGATACATCATACTGTGCACATGGGTTTCAGACAGAGTATGGTAAGATATATTGTGTTACTGTGAGGTGTGTTTTGTTTCCATGTGTAAACACTCTCAGCTTCTATACATTCCTGTAGTCTATAGTGTATGTGTCTGAGCATGTGCTTACATGATCACACTGCTGTCCTTTGAAAATATAGCTGTTGTTTTGTATTATTCTGTCCTTTGCTTTTTATAATTTAGTACGGCACGTGTGTTTTAAATCTGCTTGATTTTATTTTTGATTGTAATTTTGTTTTCTTGCAGGATGCTTTTGCAGGAGATCACACACTGTAGGATCCAACAAACTTTTTATTTATTGTTATGCTGTATGTCAATGCCATGAGTTCTTGCAGTTCAGTTTTTCCCCCTTATATGTGTCTCATTACATTTAATTTAGGATCAGCTATTGTAAAATTAGTTATGTAGTTATTGTAAATATGTATCTTTTTGTTTCACTCCACCTTTCACAGTATTGTTTCGTATGTTTTTATATATTTTTATAATGCTTTAGGGGTAGGTGTCATATAATCCTGTCTCTCTTACTCTCTTTCAAAAAACCATAAAATCTGGATGCAAAAATCAGCTTTTTGCTGACAGTCTGAACAAGGCCTAGATGTGCGCATATGTAACAGAGGCCAGCGAGTAGGTGCTGGTGCAGTAAACCTTAAGAATTTTCGATTCACAATGAGTATCAAGTTTAAAGTGGATAATTGTGTTTTTACAGATGTAGGAGTTGAAAAAGAACGGTTTAATGATGAAGGGAGAATCTCTGACATTTTCCCCCAAAGCTACTGAAATACAAAGCGATGATCTGATTACAGTGGACGTCTGCAGATGGAGATCATCTATGTTTGGCTAAAAACAATGAAAATAACATTTTTACATGTGATGGAGCGGTTCAGAGACAGATTGGAGTGATAGTCAGACCGGATCTTTCTCACCATCAGGAACATCAGCACAAAAGACACTTGTTGTTATGAATCTGCCATCATCAGAAATGGAAAATCCATAATATTCAAGAGGGAGTTTTAATGTTAAAGTCTACTTGTATGCAGTTTTCTCCACAAAACTTTCCTGCTGGTTAAAAATCAATTCTGTCATAATTTATCCTCACACCTCTATGATATTATTCAGTGGAACAGTGATGATTGTCACAGCTTTTGTGAGATTGTGAGAAAACAGGATTATTATTATGTTGTTATTATTACTGTTTTGCTAGCATGATATTAGTCATGAGTTTTTATCTTAGCAAAAGGTTCTGTGTTCACTCTAATAGCAAATGAAACCATTTTTTCAGCATTGAAACACCCATTCTGGTTTTCTTGTATCACCTGGGATATTAGACATGTGATTGTTATAAAACACTGTTTGCAAGAATACTTTGCCATCTTTAACATATAACTGCCTCTTGGCTTCCTTCCTCCCCTTTCAACATTACTGTCTATGGTGAGTATGTTAATACATTTTAATTACCGGAAACAGGCTGAACACATATAAAGGGTTTTTTTGTTTTTTGTTTTTCTTCCCTGTGGGATGCGAGAGATGTCACGATGGAGAGGTGTTACAGATTTACAGGATTAGACTCCAGGTTAATAAGGATTTGTGATACAATTTTCAGGTGGTATTAATGTTTGATGCTGCCGGTCATGCAGAGTTTATGTTAGCAAAAGGTTTTCTGTGTTTACTCTATAGCAAATGAAAAACATTTTTTTGCATGAAAAAACCCAGCCTGGTTTTCTTGTATCAGGATCATGCTTCAGATGCAATTTTTTTCTGACCTTAGAGTTTTAGGTCGGCACGGCAACGCCAACGTGATTTGCAGTTCACCCATCAACGTTTTATTCCTTTGGCGCCCACGGCCAGCACTTACTGTCGTAAAATTGCGCCAGCTTTATTTATGAACATTGAAGATCCTCGATGAAGACGTCATTGCAGCATAACAAAGGACAGCAATACGTAGTACCCTTGGTTCAACAGAGTCAGAACAAACCAAACATCCTGCCCAAACCCCACACTTCAGCTTCATGTAATTGAAGTTATCTGTTGTAACAGCTGTAGTCTCCATGTTAATTAAGTTCTTGATTAATTCCTTATGGTGACTCTTAGTGTCCCATTACCTTACCTATTCTACACTTTCTTTCGAGTCACGATGCTTTGCATGCGGATCACCCCAAATGAGCCTATGGGCCAATATAATTCAAAGGTCTTTCCTTGTTTCTCTATATTACCTAAGTTGGTTTTTGCGGGTGCCTTGAGCATGATCAAAAAATACACATATCATCATTTACAAATCGCATAGCTTCTCTGCTTTCTGTAGGACTGGTTGTAAAACAGGAGGCTCCGCAAGAGTCTATGAGTGTTTGAAGGATCAGTTTGAGGGAATTTTGGGCGACATACTTGTGGATTTAACCCCAAGAGTCTATGAGTGTTTGAAGGATCAGTTTGAGGGAATTTTGGGCGACATACTTGTGGATTTAATGCCAGCGTAAAAATTATAAGCATATTGGCCATAAATTGCTCGTGAAACACGACAGGTGCATAGGGAGTGTCTTATGAACGTGATGTCTTCCCAGTTCAAACTGACTGGAGTTTTATGGCGCGCAGCTGGATCGTTTTAACGGCACGTCCCATTGAGGAGTCCGGGAGTTGCGACTATATTTTGAAGTCTCGGAATACTCGTGTCTTTTGGCTGTGTATTTTGATCTCAGATGGTAGGTTGCCCTTTGTGTTTTATTAATTAAAACAAAATAATGTGGGTATAGAACAGACTAACATACTAAGAAAAATATAAAGTAGATTTTTAGTGAAAATCTTTTTGATGAACGTTACTGTCTATGGTGAGTAGGAACCAGGTACAGTTGGTACACTTTTTGCTTTTTCCTTTACCACACCAAAACCAGGGACAGAAAATAAGTGATTTTTCACTCGATGACAGTTCCTTCTAATTGTTACTATATATATTAATAATTATTTAACAATTCCCACTAAGGTAGGTCATATTTGCCAACAATTAGTGCTGTACCAACACATTGAGGCTTTTTTGTTCCAAAACCGGTACCCACTGTCCTTGGTAACGAGTTGGAACAGTACCCGCAGACTACAGTTGAGGTCACAATACTTAAATGCTGTAAAGCTGCCTAACCAAAGTCATTGCAAATGTACAATACCAGTTAAAAATTAAAAGTCAAACAGTTTTTTATTTCCATTCAGTATTTTATTTGATTTTTTGTTTAGTAAAAAAGAGTTAATTGTGGTAAAACATCTCTACCAGTAGTATGACAACTACAGCAACTAAAATATTTTAAATGTTCAGTTCATCGTTTTTAAACCATGTCCCTCGTAACAGCTAGTAGCAGTTGAAATAAACAATTGCAAATCAGCAATAATAGACAATAATTCTAATGCCCGAACAAAAAAACCTTATTTAAACATAATAAGTACACAATTAAGGTTTAGTGCAACTAAAACTGGCAGTGTTCCGAAATAGGAATATAGTGCGGGTACATTGGTTACATCGTGTCTCAACTGTACTCCCGCCTGACCACCTCGAACATTTCTCTAGATTTAACGAGAACTGCATGACAACAAAGTCATTGAAATATGTCAGTTTTTATAGCAACAAGATAAAAGGTTTACGAAAATGTAAGTTACTCTTAACAGTCAGTTCAGGACTGACAAGCTATTCAATGGGGAAGGGATGTGGCTGACAGTGAAAAAACTTACATGGAAAAAAAACTTGTCGCCGATATCCTTTGTGGACTGGAGGAGCGCATGTATTTCAAATTTCCCCACCGAGCGAAGAGGGGACGCTAATGCGAAGCAAATATCACAGATCAGACTTGTTGTGCACGCAAGTTATTTAAGGTGTTTTAATTGTACCCCTGTACCAACTGTACCTGGTCTACCCCCTATGTGAATAAATTTTAATTATCGTAAACAGGCTGAACATATATAAAGTTTTTTTTTTTTTATTATTATTTTTTTTTTCTTCCTGTGGGATGCGAGAGATGTCACGATGGAGAAGTGTACAGATTTACAGGATAGACTCCAGGTTAATAAGATTTGTGAGACATTTTCCGGCACTTGGAAGTACAGTTAGAAACTCAGTCGTTTCACAGACAGTTAAAGAGATAGTACAACCCATAATTTAATTTTTTAAAGCACTTAAATTGTTTCAAACTTTTATAATTTGCCTCATGGCAAATTCAACACTTCTCTGTGTGATTAAAGTACTAATGTATGGAGGCAGTAATCCAAGCATAGCTTTGAAAATAAAAGTGTACCAATGTCCCTGCCTCCTAGTGGCCAGAAAAGGCCATCCCACTCGTGACCACTACAATTCACTGTGTGAGTGATGCTCCATGGCTCTTACGCAGTTGTAGCTAATGTTGAACCTTCAAAGCAGCTGCTTGATAAAACCGTTTGTCCACCATTTGAAGACAATGTGAAGAAGAAGCATTCAATATAAAAAAAGATCACCATGCTCTAGCACAGATAAAAAAGTTGCAGTGACAAGGCGGTCTTTTTCACTTTCAAAAGAGAAAACCACAATTTATTACGGAGAGAAAAAACCCCATGTTTTAGTTTAGTTTTAATCTTCTTCACAAGTTGTTCTATGTGTGGTTGTAAAGAGCGAGGGAGGTATCTAATTCAAGACACCAAGATATTTATATTCATGATACCAACCTCTTAGGTTGATATTCCCTGTTTTAAGAGGTAAACAGTACTGGAAACAGTCTGAGGCACTATTGTCAAAATTTGGAAAACCATATCATTAGCTTAGTTTTGTCAGCATTAAGGACTAGTTTTAACTGAAAAAGTGAATGCTGGACAGCAACAAAAGCTTTCTGCAGGGTTTCAAGGAGCCCTAAGCAAGGGATGTTCCAAAGCAGAGTAAATGACGATATAATCATCATAAAAATGCATATTAGCATGCGAGAAACATATTTGACACAAATCATTGATTATACTAAGATAAACTATGGAGGGGCCCCAAAACTGAGCCTGTGGCCACCCCTTATGGACAAGCAATAAAATCGAAACAGAGTCCCTCATATTTAATTCCACTGAGGTCCTGTTATCAAGATACATTGAGAAGAACCATGCTAACTGTAACCTAATAGTTGGAAACCTAAATGTTAAATCACATTTCCATAATCATAATTATTTATTTTAAGTTTTTAATCACTGTATATTAGATAGCTATTGTCTCGTTGCATTACAAGCGTAATCCCCTCAAAAATTAAATGAGCGCATGACACCCCTGCATGTTCACATGAATTAAAAGTCCCTCTTCTCGACTCTCGCTGATATGTGAAATCAAGGAAGTTAAAATGCTTATCCCATAGAGCACAAAATTGTAACTGTCCCAGTAATGACAGCATTATGTGTATGGATTTAACATCATTTCACAAAATTTTATAATACAAAAAAATACAATTAAAAAAAACTAAATTATAATAATACCGGCAATAATACAATTTACATGTGTTGCCATGAAATATTTACTATGTGTGCTCGCCGTGGTGAATTGAGGGTGTTGCATCATGTTATAATCACGTCAATTCAAACATTGAGTTTTTTGCTGAGCCTGCTAGTATCATACTTAAAATCTTTAAAGCAGTATTCAGAGACATTTCCAGTCCACTACATGCTCCGGTTCAGCCCCGCGGCAACGTTTCTAACATTGAATTCTGACATTCATGTTGACACATAAAAACTTTATTTTTGAAATTTACTTTCCAACTGACATTTCAACAGTCCTTCCCACCTAACAAAAATATGCTGTATATAAGAATGTTGTACTAATGTTCATGTTGAGTTATGAAAACTGTATTTTTGAATGTTTCAAAACGTTCAAAACATGAAGTTTTCTAAATGTTTTCAAAACTTTTTTTTTTCTTGGTTATGGAACATTTTGGAAACGCTCCTCTCTATCATTTTGCAAACATTAGGGGGACATTGTGTTCGCTAAACATTCTGAAACAACAGTTAAATAAATAAATAAATAAATAAAATGTTACATGAACATCCAACTAAAACATTTCACAGAAAACATTCCATGAACAATGTATTAATCTAATCATTATTAAAGACCACATATATTTGAACAAACATTCTGATAAAATTACTGAAAGAATGTCTGGTCTTAACGTTGATAGAAGTTAGCCAAAGTTCTGAGAATGCTTCCTGTTAGCTGGATAGTAGTTTCTCTTTTGCTGTTGGAGAAGGTGAAACTAAACTGACTGAATTTGACTGCTGTCTTTTGCGTATCCAAATAGTCCTGTGACAAACGAAGACACAGCGATAGTAAAAAACAAAAAAACATGATAACGCCTATTTCAACATTCACAAGCACTCATGATCTCCCTAATACATCTAACCACAACATCCCCAACATATCCTTCTAACAACATATCACATTACTGCCCAAAAACATAGACCTAACCCTCCAACCTTACCCTACCCGTGACTAATTCCTATTTTTATTTATTTATGATTATATGGTTTATGAATATGATTTATTTTAAAATGGTTTTAAATCATTTTAATTTAATTACATTTTAGATCGTAAACAAATACTAATTAATAAAACTAAAAAAAAAAACGAAAAAACAATAAATATAACATAAAAAAAAACACATACTACGACAATCAAACAAAAAAATTCTGATTTAGGCTAATAATGAAAATATTAATAAACACATACGCGGCCACTCAAACTCAACGACAGTTCTTTTCCAGATCCTGTGAGTAGAATATGCAAACCCTTTGAAATTCTGATTTAGGCTAATAATGATAAGAGGATGAGAAGAATTTTCAAATTACAATGAGTATAAAGTTTAAACTGGATTCTGTGTTTTATAGATGTAAAAGTTGAAAAGAATGGTTTAGTGATGGAGGGAGAATGCGTGATATTTTTCCCCAATGCAACTTTAAGTTTTTACTTTCACAGTGTTGCTAAAGATAAATTTTACTTTGTATAATATTCACATTACATTCCTGCAAATGTAATGCCAAATTTACTACTAATTGCTCTCCTGCAGCAGAACATGACAATTGTGTATTAGACCATATGTGGAAAGGCAGTTTTGAGGGTACACCAGTAAGTGTTGGGATATTTTACTGATAAATATTATAGGTCGTTATGATTTCGGTAAGAGTTCTGTCTTGATCAGCACTACGATAAAGTAACAATTAACGACCACAGGGTGGCAGAAATGTTTAAACATTGAAAAGACCATACAACATTAACAAATGACTCTTTATACCAAATACATTTTAAAATCATAATTCCAAAAATAAAGATTTCTGAAGATAAAGCTGCATTCCTTGTCGACGATAACACACACTTTCTCGAAAACATATTCAAGTGGACAATCAACTACAAACAACTGAAACCAAAAACTACAGTTCTGCAAATAATTAAGTGGCCATTCACACCGAGCATCTTTCTCATAATTTTTAGAAACAAAATTTATCAGTAACTATAAATGAGAATTTAGACCATTTAAACGAAATTTGCAGTCTTGTTACCCATCCTATCAAAGTTTATTTATTTGATACATTTTGTTTAATTTTGATATTGTATAAAATCACAGTCATGTGGTTTTTCAATTCACTTCCAGTAGATAAAAATAAAAATGAACTTTATGAAAGTGAAAGTCGTGACATATGCCAAGTATGGTAATCCATACTCGGAATTGGCGTTCTGCATTTAACCCATCCAAGTGCGCACACACAGAAGTGAGAAGTGAACACACCGTGAACACACACCCGGAGCAGTGGGCAGCTATATATCCAGCGCCCGGGGAGCAAACTGGGGGTTCAGTGCCTTGCTCAAGGGCACTTCAGCCATGGGTATTGAGGCTGAGAGAGCGCTGTTCATTCACTCCCTCCCACCTACAACTCCTGCCAGCACCGAGACTTGAACCTGTGACCTTCAGGTTACAAGTCCAACTCTCTAACCATTAGGCCTAAGCTGTCCCTTATTAGATTTAGACTATACTAATGGCTGTTTTCTCTGAGCACTATAGCACTGGACCAGCATTCAGGTATCATACTGCTGCTGGTTTTGCCTGTAGATACATTTGTGAGAGTAAACATCCGGGGGAAAAAGACAAGTAGTCACTAGCAAAAGTTTTTATTCAGCGTGATATCTAAACGTATTTAGATTCATTCAAAGTCTGATTATTATTATTAAAACAGTTAAGACTTATGATGATGAAATGCATTATGTTGAATCAACACTTAATCCTCAGACTATAGTAGGATATTTTATTACTCTGTGACCTGTGCCTGTTTTTTCTTATGTAAACACTCTCCATTTCTATACATTCCTTGTAGCCTCTTATGGTGACACTGAAGAGCTCACATATTGCAACTCATATTGTAAGCTAGTTTATATTATAATCTTGCATTGTGCTATATTACTTTAATGTTTGTATTCAGAGGTGGGAAAGTAACGAATTACATTTACTCGCGTTACTGTAATTGAGTGTAGCTTTTTTGTGTACTTCTACTTTTGTAAAGTAATTTTTAAAATCTGTAATTTTACTTTTACGTTAAGTATATTTTGTTTGAAAGTATTGTACTTCGCTACATTTTAAAACACATTAATTACTGAGTAAAAAAAATCCCTCGCTGGAAACTCCTGCAGTAAATAATGGGCAGGGGGCAAACTGACGCTAAAATCACAAGAAAGATGCAGACGGACAAAACAGGCGTTAGTTTTAGACACCGCTGAAAACGAAACCCCGTCATATTCTGAAGTTGAACTCGAAGGAAATGAAGTGAACCTCTGGCCATATTTATGCTCTATTATGCAGTGTAAACTGTGCTTGCCTAGGGAGACCAAACTAGCAGCTTATAAAATCTCATCAACCCTTCGCAAGCGTGTAGAGGGGTAAGCTAAATAACTGCATCGCTGCATTGGTGGTTAAAATGGAGCTTTGACATTTTAGCAAGAAGTTTCGCATAAATTATCCAAAAAGACAGTGGTGCGGAGTGTGTGATATATATCGTCTGCGATAATATCATAATTGTTGTTTTAATGATGTGCGCGCGCATTTATCGTGCGTTCTTTCACTGTGTGATTCAGTCTGCTAAAATGCATTTAGAATGATGACAAAATTGAAGTTATAGGGGCAGAACATTACATATTTATATCATTTCATATAGTAAATCAAAATCACACAAAGAATGCCGGCTTTTTCATGATTTTATATATATATATATATATATATATATATTTATTTTTATTTTTTTTCCAATAGGTCAGTAAACAAGTTAACTAAGAGACCTGCGTTTTATACACCATATTGCCTGTTTTTGCTCTATTTTTACAACAAAAAATAATTCCAAACACAGCCACCAAAGCACAGTTTTGGCGGTACTTCTGAGCAACATGACAGTGTTTCGTTCCTGAATGAATCAACTTTTTAAATGATTCGGTTCAATCACAATCACTCACTTATTAACAGTGACTTGCTGACACATACTGGCCAGTTTAATTTCACATTTAAAGTATCTTTTGGGTTTTTTTTTTTTCAATAATTAATGTCTTATAATTTCAAATGAGTATTCAACATTTTATGTCTTGTATATCAAAACATTATTCATGCATTTGTAACTGCAGGTTAAATGCATTCTTGTCCTGCATTAAACAATGTGTAAATAAATCTAAATGCCACTTCCGATGAAGCTTCTGCATTTCCTCTAAATGGAAAAGATGAGTTTGTTGATACTGATTTGCCTGGTAACAGCCCAAATGTCTTATTATTCTAAATAACTGATTCCTTTGATTAAAAACAACTAGTTTGAGATTAATAGGCCTATCCCAGGGGTGTCAAACTCAGTTCCTGCAGAGTTTAGTTCTTACCCTGCTCCAGCACAGTATCATGTAGTTTTCAAATAAGACTAAATGGTTAAATTAGCTGGATCAAGTGTGTTTAATTAGGGTTATATCTAAACTGTGCAGGACTGTGGCCCTCCAGGAACTGGGTTCGACACCCTTTGGCCTGTCCCATTTTTGCTTCCCTCCAACTGTTAAAATGTAACTAAGTAACTTTTACTCTGAGTAAATTTTAAATGAGCTACTTTTTACTTTTACTTGAGTAGATTTTTAGACTGGTACTTTTACTTGTACTTAAGTAAAAATTTCATTAATGTAATGTATAATCTTGCATTGTGCTATATTACTTTAATGTTTGTATTTTAAAAGCTAGTTTATATTATAATCTTGCATTGTGCTATATTACTTTAATGTTTGTATTTGAACCTACTTGAATTTATTTTTGGTTTCAGTTCTGTTTTCATTGCAGCAGAACATACTGTGTACTAAAGCATTAGGACATCAATTTAGGATCAAACAGACTGCTTATTTATTGTTGTGTTGTAGGTCAATACCTTGAGTTCTAACATTTTACTTGACCTGGTGTCACTTACATAATCAGTGTTTTCCCTTCCATATGTTGCCTTATTTCATTAATGAGCAGCTATCTAGTGCGAAAATAGCACATTTTTTTCTTTTATTTTTTTAAGTTCATTGTCAGGTTAGTAAAGCATTTTTGTAAATATGTTATTTTGTTTCACGCCACTGAAGGGGTGGCATGAGAGTGTAAGAACTGGACCATAATGGTCTATACATTACAGCTTGCTAGCATGATATTAGTCAGGTGGTGTTAATGTTGTGGGTGATGTAATGTGTATTTATTTTAGCAAAAGATTCTGTGTGTACTCTTATAGCAAATGAAATATATTTTTTTTTTCCATTGAAACACCCAGCCTGGTTTTTCGTGTATAACCTGATATTAGATACGTGATGGTTATAAATAACTGTTTGCAGTATAGGCTACTTTGCCCTCATTAACATACACTTTATCTGCCTCTTTAGCTTCCCTTGCTCCCCTTTAGTTAGACTGGGATCATGGATGAAGAATGAGCAAAATTAAAGTCCATCTGCACACTGTTTCTCATGGCACTGTAATGTCATGTCTGATAATCTACAAATAATTAATGGACATTGTTTTTTTTACAAATAATATTTGAAAATCGATGAATGACTTTAAATTATTTCATTACCATTTTTAAATAGCCTACTATTTACACATATCATCATTTACAATCACAATTTTTATTTTTAAGCTATTGGCTTGATGGCTGTTTGTGAAATACTCTATGATATTTCTTTTCGCTTTGCTGACATTTAAACAGATCGCATAGCATCTCTGGTTTCTGTAGGACTGGTTTCAAAACAGGAGTTTTGGGCGACATTACTTGTGATTTGGTACTAGCATAAAATGATAAGCATCATTCACCATAAACTGCTATTTAAACACAACATCAAAATAACTAGAGTCTTATGAACCTCATCTCTACCCATACCTAGCTGACCGGTGTTTGATTCAAATGGCACGTCGCATTGAGGAGTCCAGGAGTCCACTAGCAATGCCAAAGTCATAAGTTTGATTCCGAGGTAAAGCAAGAACTTATCAAATGTGCTGTTCTCTATTTCTATTACAGAATGGAGCCACTATTTCTTTCTAATAGCACTAATACTTCCTGTAGTGCTGGCCATTATTGCAGGTTTTAAAATGACATCCTGGTTCAGCGGAAACTGTAAACACACAAGAAGGTAATTATTATACCACCTAAAACTATAAACATTACAACTCTGAAAGCTTAAACAGGTGCATAAAAACTGACACACTGAAGGCTTATACAGGTGCATAAAAACTGACTGAAGTTTTAACATATGCTGTAGTTGGATCATTTTTGGTACTTCAAATCCATGCCACAATGTGTCTGAGAGTTTGAGAGTTGAGACATTTTGAATAATATGTTTTTGAACACTCTTTTCTTTTGCCAGGTACATTAGGCTACAGCTCCATTCTGGGTACGCTGTGTACACAATACGGTAAGATTTACAGTATTACTGTAAACACTGTGTCTCTCTGTTTGTTCAGCTCCATCTCAGGTCTGAGTTTGTTTGCATCTATCAGTATTTGTTTTTGCTTGCACATATATATATATATATATATAAAAGGTTGTGGGTTCGATTCCCATGGAACACATGTTAGGTAAAATGTGTTAGCCTGAATGCACTGTAGGTCGCTTTGGATAAAAGCATCTGCTAAATGCATAAATATATATATATATATATATATATATATATATATATATATATATATATATATATATACAACAAAATATATATATATATAATATATATATATGGGCATGATTCTATTGTTCTGTGTGTCCTTTCAGCATTCTTGCACAACAAAAACATATTAAAATGTCCCCCTTTTTATTTTACAGGAATCTGACAGCAGATCACACGATGTGATCAAGCATTATGACAAACTGAGGATTCAGCAGCATTATTATTAGTTATATCCTATAATAGCTGAATCTTTTGCCACTGTATAGGGCAATGCTTCTATTTAGTTCAATATTTAGCAAGATGACCAGATTTCTGGAATGTAAAAAAAATAAAAAAAAAAAAAAAAAAAAAAAAAAAAGAAGTATTTTGTTTTTTAATTGTTAAGACCTCCATATATTATTATTATTATTATTATTATTATAAATTATTATAAAGTTTGCCATTCTAAATGAAACTAACTGATTTTAATATAAAATCACACTATGAAAAAGTCAATAGTAACTTTTTCAAACATGAAGAATATGGATAACCAAACAGCTGCTGCACTGACTTTAAGTATGGGGGGAAAAATACACTGGGAACCAGAAACTGACAGAAAAGGTCCCACATTCTTCAAAATAACTTCTTTCATATTCAGTGGAAGAAAGAAATGTGTACAGATTTGAACAACTTGGAGGTGAGATGATGACAGTCTTTTGCTTTTTGAGGCGAACTATTAATGACCCAACAAGTATCATAATAATGTTTAACATTTTTAAATCATAATAGTTGTGTTCATTTATACATATTTTTGGTAAATATTTATTTTAAATTGTTGTTTATAAGCAATGTATTCTTTTTGGCATTCTACTCCTAATAGTTTTCTTCATGTCAATCAGATGTTAAATGTTTAGCTATAGCCTATATTTTCCTTTGTACTCTTTCACCCTTATTGCATTTGAATTCATGTGAAAAGTAAAACCTGCCTTCTTTTATTTGATTGGTCATCTCTTATTATAAGTGCTGTTACTTTTTATTTTTTTGTCATCCTAATAACAGCAAACAGATTGGTGCAGCATAGCAGAGCAGCATCAGGAATATCAAATATTGGTGACATGTCCCCATTAATGTTTATAGACATTCTGTTGGTGCATAAAAAAAAACTTCATTCTCAAACATGGCACTCAAAATAACAAAACAGTGTACATAGAAGAAATACATAAGAAATGTTTTAACATGGAAAGCCCCAAAACCAAGCAGATCCTACTTCATGGCTTCCAATATAGCCTATCTAGAAAAAAATGATCTTGGTGGAGCTGGATCTGTCGATTAATTTAGACATGATTTCAGACATTTGGTTTTTCTTATGACTCAGCAGAGAATTGCAATGAGTGAAACTTTTCCCACATGGATGGCAGTGATACGGCTTCTCTCCTGTGTGGATCCTCTCATGTGATTTCAAGCTTCCTGGGTGATTGAATCTCTTGTCACAGTGTGAACACTTGTAAGGTTTTTCTCCAGAGTGGATCCTCTGGTGCTGTTTCAATTCATCAGCCGTAATAAAGGTCTTCCCACAATAACAGCACAAATGATTCTTCACACCGCTGTGTCTTTTCTGGTGTTGTGTTAAAAGACCCAGCTGACTGAAACCCTTTCCACATAAAGAACACAGGTGAGGCTTCACCTCTGAATGAACTTTTCGGTGGTTCTTCAGGGAATTTGCCAGAGAAAATTTTTTACCACACTGATCACAATTATATGGTCTTTCTCCAGAATGAGAGAGCGCATGTAATTTAAAAGATCTAGAAAATGCAAAACTCTTCCCGCACTGATCACATGTGTGTGGTTTTTCTCCAGTGTGGATTTTCATGTGATAATCAAGGTGTCCTTTCTGTGTGAAACTCTTCCCACACTGAAGGCAATTGAAAGATTTTTTGGATCTTTTCAGGGAAAAAATGTTCTCAGTCTGTGAGTGACTCAAAGATTTGACATGTTTCTCCTCTGCTTCACTCAGGTCTTCAGTCTCCTTGTTCTGTTTCATCAAGGCTAAAATGAATGCCCATTTTCCCCAAGTTTATATGATTCTTTAGGGTCTTAATGAAAAGTCTATAACATACTTATGCCAATACATATCAGCTGAACACTGCCAGGGGTGGCATACCAAAAGATTCTTCCCAAGATGCCTTGCCAGAGAAGATATCAGGTGTGATTCATACTACAACTTCTTCATAAACTCTTTCTTCTTTTTTTTCATAAACAGAAAATTCTACAAAGCCACTCAGATACGCAATCATTCATTCTTTATATAAATCCTCAGCAAAAAAAACAAAACCAAATCAATTAATAAACTAAAACAAAAAAAAAGAGACATAAAAATAAAAAGAAACTGAAGTGCAAAACACAATCTATGAACAATACGATATACTGTCTATTGAATAAGGGCAGACCTGACATATAAAATAATACAGTTTCTGTAATTCTGTCTGATGTTAATGTTTTTATGACATTGTGCTATGATTGTTTTGGAATAATTATTGTATTTTGAGACATGCTTGCAGTGTTTTTGTAGACATAGTGTATGGTGTTAGTGTATTATTGTATTTTGAAAATTAGTGTTGGAGTGTATCCAACGTGTGATTTTGAGCATGAAAATTCAATAATTACAATTTTAAAAATATAACAGTAAAGAATACAGATGGATAAATTAATTTACAGATCTGTAAGCAACAACTAACACCTTTAGATTAATCTTTGTTAACTGGGTTTTAGTTTGCAGTTCTTTTTACTTGAAACATGATTTATGATAGACTGAAAAATTAACTGTAGATATCAAAAGTGGTGATCATGTAGTTTGCTTTAGTCTGTTGACTCTAGCTTTAAGCGGCAGTTTACAGGTGATCTGAAGGCATCAGCATAACGAATGATGTGTGTGAAAACATGAGCTATTGACATGCAATACAGAGACATTTCAGCAGCTGTTAAACAAGCCTTACAGGATCATCAGCAGAGAAGTGTTTATATAGTAAACTCATTACTTGAGTCAGGATATATGCTGAAAGACTATAAAACTGCTGTAACATAATTTTCTCACAGTCCGAGATTAATAAAACATCAATAAAACATTAAAACAAATAAAAACTATATCATGCAGCAGTATAATATGTCCATATGAACCTAAATATAGTTCATCTTTCTAGTTTCTGTTATCTTGTGTCTGTTTTACTTCAGAGCCTGGGCATATGAAATTCCTGCATCCATTCTCACATTTTGGACTTTCACTGCATTCTTCCTCACTAAACATGCTCTATATCCTGCACTGTGATCTCCTCCACAATTACAGAGATTGGAGATTTTATTGCCATGCAGGAATAAATTTGTTGCCTACTATCTTTACAAAACAACCTAAATTTACCATTCCTCAATATCTTATTACTTTCATTCGCCCCTATAGTTACTTTAAGTGTTTTTGTTAGTTTCAAAGGGTTAACAAACTTCAGCAGTAGGGTAGACTGAGTACAATAAAGACACTTTCTGCTTTTTTCATCACTAGACACACAAAAACTAGATGCTGAAATGAAGTGATTTTTCATATATTTATTTTGCTTGTGTACGAAAATATCATAAATTGATAATAGCCATAAGTAGTTTATATTTTCCACAATTAGCTCATAAACATGAGGTGCATTTTTGTCTCAACTGTTTGAACAGTACCATGGTACAGTTGAGACACCCATTCTTAATGCTCTAAAGCTGGCTAACCATTTATTGCAAATATAATAAATTATAAAACAGTTTTAAAAATTGCAGTTTAAAAATAAATGTATTTATTTGCTTTATTTAATTCAGATTCAGTTAAACAAGAAAATAGTTCAACAATTTTCAGTCAACACTAGAAAATATATGGCAAACAGTAGTAATCTAAACATAACAGTAAAAATAACAATGTACATACCTATATATTCTATAACCCTACCCCTAAACCAAACACAACACTCGAAACTGCATTTTTAAATTTCCAATCATTCTGTATGATTTATAAGCTTGTTTCATAATGGGGACCTAAAAAAATATTCCCATAAGGTTAGAATGGACTGGTATTACTATATTTTTGGGGACATTTGGTTCCCATAATGTAATACAGCACACAAACACACAAAACCTCTGTATGCAATATGTTTTCTATGATGAACTGTTACTGTATACAGTACATAGCAACCTACAGAGGGTGGCTCAACTGTACCCACTTTACCACCTTGTATATTTCTTAAAATTCTATGTAATACTTTTAACATTCATGTTAGAAAATATGTATAGACAGTTGAAATATCACAAATATTTTTTTTTTCTTTTAGACAGAATATGCGTAGCATGTGTGTAAATGTGACTTTTATCCTATTATCATAACACTATACAACTAAACAGCATGTGACGCAATAGGACACCTGTCTGGGTACAGTTGATACACTGCGTCTCATCCGTACCTCATTGACATACTAACTCACTTTTCTCTAGATTATGCAAAGACCTTGCATATGGCACAATGTCATAAAATATGTCTATTTTTAGAGCACAGAGTAATGTTTGCAATGATATACATGAAGTTTAACACTCATTAAAGAATAATAATAAGCTATTCATTGTGGAAAGGACATGGTGAAATGAAAATTTCATCTTGGAAATAAAAAAAAAAAAAGCTTGCTTGCTTCTTTTTCTTATTTTCTTTTTTAATGGTGGTTGGCAAACCCACTTAAAAGGTGCATTTCCACCACCCACTGGACTGGAGTGTGGAGCATGATGTATATTGGTGACAACAATCATTAAAAAAAAAAAAAATAATAATAATAATAATAATAATAATAATAATAAACACCTTTAGGAAACCTTTTGTCCAAAAGAGTATTATATAAGGAAACAATTATTTTATATAGCCTACTTCATTATGTGATCTTCAAATTTTATTAAAACCTATTGCTTTCAAATAATTAATAATTGCATAGACTTCATACTGTTCTTTTTTTTTTCCTTTTTGTAAATCAAGTTCTATTACACTTTATGATTGAAACCCCTTTTCTGCCTTGACCTATATATAGTGTGCTCCTGTAGCTTAAGTGGTAGTGCATTGTGTTAACAAGCGCAAGGTTGGGGGTTCGATTCCCTGGGAACACATCATAGGTAAAAACTGATAGCCTGAATGCACTTTACGTCAAATCTGTAAAAAATAATAATAATACATTTTTCCTCCTGTGTTCATTTACTATTATTATTATTATTATTATTCCTTTTAATTTCAATAATTCTTTGTCCATTAATTTATTTGGCAGATAAAAATAAGAATATATGTATTAAATGTTAAAAATAGATTGATTCACTGACAAAACAGAACAATATAAAACATAAATTACTTTTAAAAACAAATTCAGTAAAATAAATGCATAAAATGCATGAAAACATGAATAATTTATTTATTATTTTGGCAGATCTGCTCCTCCTACCACGTAACAATTCACCTTCTGTCACGTAACAATCTGCTAATTGCATAAATTTAATATATTAAATTAAAAGACAAGAATGCAATTTGGTTTTAGGACAACTTTGATGAAAGGTTTGGATTGTTGACTAGTGTGTGTGTGTATATATATATATATATATATATATATATATATATATACACCATAATTAAAAACATCCAAATAAAAATGTCAAGATAAAAACAGGACCATACAAATTCAAAAGCGTTAAAATTTGTATGCAAAAAAATTTATAAAACACTCCAATTGAGATCTTCAACTTCATTTAACTTTTAGCTGAGTTTTTGTTCAATGTTTTTTGGTTATTTTACATGAAACATGGTTTATCAGTTAAGACATTTAAGATAATGGTGAAGTTTGTCTCAGTCTGTTGACACCATTGAACTGAGAATTAAGTGTCAGTTTACAGGTGATCTGAAGACATCAGAATAATGAATTAGGTGAAAACAGGAACATACCTTCAGGGAAATACAGGTGCATCTCAAAAAATTAGAACATCATGGAAAAGTTTAGAACATGCAACCACAATTATGGGAAAGACTACTGAGTTGACAGTTGTCCAGAAGACGCGATCATCCACAGAAGGGCTGAAAGGGCTGGCTGTTCACAGAGTGCTGTATCAAAATATATTCATAGAAAGTTGACTAGAAGGAAAAAGTGTGGTAGGAAACAGGGATGACCACAACCTTGGGGACATTGTCAGGAAAACCTTACACAAGAGATACACACATAGAGTACACAAAATCTAGACACAGCACAAAAAGAAAAAAAATTTCTCTTTACAAAAAAAAAAAAAGAACTATTAGCAACAATATATTTTAAAAAGGTATGTATCTCTCTTTATTGAATTAGAAGACAGCCAAAACATCTTGATAGAGGAAAAGAAAAAAATAGGCTGCAGTTGCTACATGATTGTTTTTGACACCCACATTTAGTGAATATGTTGTAAGCGGTGGAGTAACTAGATCTTCTAAGCACAACAGTGAAGACAAAATTAAAAATAAATACAAGATACATGTCCCACTGAAAAGTGTTAAGACTCTTTTTTCAGCATCCCAAAATAAACATACAAGCACAAGAACATGTATATTAAATAACAATAATATTTTTTTCATAATGCAACATAACTGTTGTATATAATAATAATAATAATTAAAAAACATAACCCCAATGATTACTAAATTAATAAAGCAAAATGACTGGGTCCCATTTGCAGCATTGCACTTGAAAGAGCTGGATTTTTACATAAATTCAGACTTTATTTCAGACATTTGGTTTTTTTATGACTCAGCAGAGAACTACAATGAGTGAAACTTTTCCCACATGGATGGCAGTGATACGGCTTCTCTCCTGTGTGGATCCTCTCATGTGATTTCAAGCTTCCTGGGTGATTGAATCTCTTGTCACAGTGTGAACACTTGTAAGGTTTTTCTCCAGAGTGGATCCTCTGGTGCTGTTTCAATTCATCAGCCAAAAAGGTCTTCCCACAATAACAGCACAAATGATTCTTCACACCGCTGTGTCTTTTCTGGTGTTGTGTTAAAAGACCCAGCTGACTGAAACCCTTTCCACATAAAGAACACAGGTGAGGCTTCACCTCTGAATGAACTTTCAGGTGGTTCTTCAGGGAATTTGCCAGAGAAAAGTTTTTACCACACTGATCACAATTATATGGTCTTTCTCCAGAATGAGAGAGCGCATGTAATTTGAAAGATCTAGAACGTGCAAAACTCTTCCCGCACTGATCACATGTGTGCAGCTTTTCTCCAGTGTGGATTTTCATGTGATCATTAAGGTTTCTTTTATGTCTGAAACTCATCCCACACTGATCACATGCGTGAGGCTTCTCTCCAGTGTGAATATTCATGTGTTCGTTAAGGTTTCCTTTACGTGTGAAACTCTTCCCACACTGGAGGCAGGTTAAAGATTTTTTTGATCTTTCCAGGGAAAAAATGTTCTCAGTCTGTGAGTGACTCAAAGATTCGACATATTTCTCCTCTGCTTCACTCAGGTCTTCAGTCTCCTCGTTCTGTTTCATCAAGTCTAAAATGACAGTGAAAAGTTTTCATTTTCAGTAAATCATAAATAACCAAAGAGAGAAATATGAAGGGAAAAGACAAAAAAATCCAAAAAAAAAAAAACAAACAAACTAACAAAAACAAAAAAACTTCAACAATAAAAAAAAAATAGAAAACCAAGTTCATCAGTAACTATAAATTAGAATTAGGTTAATTTACACCATTTACACTAAGTTTATTTATTTGATACATTTTGTTTTATTTTGATATTTTCTGTTCATTTCTAGAGTCCTGAGGTGTAAGATATTTAAAAGTTTAGTAACATGTTTGCAAAAATTGTGAACCAGACATAAAATAAATATAAATAAAATAAAGTTAGATAGTGTTTAGTCAGAGTTCCTGATATAGATAATGTGTATTCTTAAACCTCTTTTCACTGATTTTTTAGAAAACAAAAGAAATTCAAGTGTCAGGTTCCATTTGTAATCAGTTCATGGAAAGTGTCTTGTATTTTATTTTTACTATAACCGTTATTTCACAGCTCATATTGTTTTCTAAAACACTGCAACACTAAACTGATGAACTGCTGTTCTTCAGAAATAATATAGAATTAAGAAAAACGCCAACCTCTTTGTTCTTCAGTATCTTCATGTTTTATTCTGCAGGGTTCTGGATCACTCATTTCCTCCATATTCTTTCATAAACGCTTTCTTCTTCACATTTATTGCTGATCTGCTGGGCGAGGAGCTTCCGTGAAGGTGAATTGTTACATGGTAGGAGCAGATCTGCCAAAATAAAAAATAAATTATTCATGTTTTCATGCATTTTATGCATTTATGTTACTGAATTTGGTTTTAAAAGTAATTCATGTTTTATAATGTTCTGTTTTGTCAGTGAATCAATCTATTTTTAACATTTTATACATATATTCTTATTTTTATCTGCCAAATAAATGAATGGACAAAGAATTATTGAAATTAAAATAAATAATAATAATAATAATAATAATAATAATAATAGTAAATGAACACAGAAGGATAAATTCATTAAAAAAAAATACAGATTTGTAAGCAACAAATAATACATTTAGATGAATCTTTAATTGGTTTTAGTTTCCAGTTGTTTACAGGAAAAAAAAAATTTTTTTAAATAAAAAACTGTAGATTGCTTTAGTCTGTTGACATCAGTGATCTGAAGACATCTGCATAATGAATTAAATAAAACAAACTATTTACGTGATACAGAGACATTTCAGCAGCTGTTAGCAGAGCTGTTTTCATGTTGCCAAGATAATTGCATGACAAAGTGATATTTTAATGTGTTTTAATGTCTAACTTAATTCACATTTATCTATAGTAGCCTACCTGTGGCAGGCTAAATACAACGCAGCAGTCTTCAAGTGTATATTTAAACACTTTAAACTCCTTGTCTTATTTCAAAACACCCTCATTATTGTGCTCATTATTATAAACACATCTAACAACACATATAAATACAAAAATACACATTTCAATACATGAATACAGCACAATATTAAACACGCATACACTTCAATCACATAGCACCAGCTACGACAACAAACCATCATAGCCGTCTGCACCAAAATATTTTATCGCACGTGATTACAAAATGTCACGCATTTTAAAAGTGTTACAGCCAACATAACCAATAACACAACCTCAGATAAAGAAATCACAGCCACCTGGCATTATCTTTTCAGCAGGCACGCCGCCATCGCTCCAAAGCTGATGCCATGCCATCCATAAGGAACGTAAGGCTGGAAACTACCATACTCACCCTAACACACAGAACTACCGTAAATACTATAGTGGTTGCAGCCATTATATTATATATATATATATATATATATATATATAGGGTATATATATATATATATATATATATATATATATATATATATATATATATGCCGCACTCAGACATTCAGCAACACAAACATTTATTATTGCTTAATCGCTGAAGAGCTACATTCTTTCCCAATCTATGTGCTGGTAACATTATTGTTTCTAAAGGAATTAAAGCCACGGATTGTTTTCAGAAGGCAAGCACGTTTAACCACAGTGGAGAGAGCGCGCGCACACATGGTTGCCAGGTTGACAAAGATAAGTAGCACACCTGTCAGATAATTCCGTATTGCGCAAGTGGGAAGCTCTGTTTCGAGAATTACATCTCGTTACATCAGGCAACCCCGGGTGCGTTCCTCTGCGGCCAGATTAAACCTTCTTGTTTTAAACTGTGTTCTTGTATTCAAATTAAGCGCGGTCCACTGCTGCACATGTGCCACAATATCGATATAGAGCCAGCTGAAGCATCTCAATAGAAGAAGAGAAGCAAATAAGCTGCAGATGAAAAGCTAGGCTAGGCTACATGATAGCTTACGACATCTACTTCCAGAACTAGACATGCAAGCACAGGAACAAGCTAAAAAAAATCTTTCTTCATAATATCCTTTTTTTGTTTGTTGGTTGTTTATGACTGAGCAGAGAATTAAAACGAGTGAAAGTGTTCCCACATGGATGCCAGTGATACATGCAGCTTCTAGCCAGTGTGGATTCTCTCATGTGTGATTTCAGGTTTCCTGGCACAAAAAAAGACCTTCACTTGTCTATAATAATTCGTTGCAGAGCGTCGGACAAAATTAATGTCTTGTATTCCAGGCAATCCTGAAATCGAAACCGAAAGTAAACCGCACACGCACATTCAAAAGCGATTCTAATTCCCCGTGTTTTGAGAGTGTTTCTCACTGGTGCGTGCAAATAACACAAAACTACATAACATTTTTAGTCTGTCATTAGTATGTATAATAGGTTGTGCAGTTGTCTATAGCTCTGTGTCATGCTTGAAAAATTTAGTCTATATTTGCACTTTGAATATTGAGATAGTAGCCTATTTGATTATGGCTGTACTTATTGTTTGCACTTAATACAGCTAAGAAAGAACTGTGTTGTTTATTTTTTGGCTATTTATATTGTTTTTATTTCTATGTTCAATTTGTGAATAGGAGTTCAGTTAGGAGGTCAGAATTTCTAAAAGCTCATAATTCATGCACAGTTTTAAGGTCTGAAGAGACTCAAATGAAATGATAATGTGTTGTACATGTACATGTTGTTGTATTTTACTGCATATGATAATTCATACTCAGAAAGTAGAACTGAAATGACATTTATTACCAGATGATTAGTTGAAACAATTCAAAATGCACCTGCAGACAATTTTTATAGTCATGTAGCCTATTTGGTCATTGAGAATTTTTTACAAATGTGTAAAAATCTCTCCTCGTCTCGTTCTTGTGATCCCAATCTCGTGGCTTGTCTCGACTATTGAGTTAAGTGTTAATGATAATCAAACAACAAAAGACAAGGAGAAACTCACTCCCTGCTCTTGACTGAATGGCATTTGTAGCTTTTTAAAAAAAATTATATAGTGAAAATTGAGCCCCACCATCACATTCACATCTATGCAACCAATAAACAAATTACTACTAGAGCACACAATTGTTTACAAGAGCACATATTTCTTCATTGACCTAGTCACTTGATTCTGCTCTCAAAATGCACCATATTTATGCATTTAAATTTTAAAATTAACAAATTTTACTTATGGGGGGCACACCCCGGAAGCCCCTAAAGCAACCAATGTACACCCAAATCCTGTGGGGACATTGGGAATGTAAAAGAAAGACTGCAATGTGTGTGTGCATGCCAGTTCATCTTACTATTTACATGCACCGTGTAATGGCACTAAATACATTTCTCCTGTAAAGCTTAATGGGGCCTCACACAAAGAGCAGCCTAGGGGCCCCTGACCACCTTAATAAGCCGCTGACCAAATTAATCTCTTGTCACAGTGTGAATACTCTGGTGCTGTTTCAGTTCATCAGTTGTAATAAAGGTCTTCCCACAATCAAAGCACATTAAGATCCTTCACATTGCTGTGTCTTTGCTGGTGTTTTCTTAAATAACTCAGCTGACTAAAACTCTTTCCACACAAAGAGCACACATGAGGCTTCTCCTTTAAATGAACTTTCAGGTGGTCCTTCAGGGAATTAGCTTGAGAAAAGTTTTTACCACACTGATCACACTTATATTTTCTTTCTCCAGAATGAGAATTCAGATGTGATTTAAAAGTACTTAAATGTCCAAAACTCTTCCCGCACTGATCACAGGTGTGTGGCTTTTCTCCAGTGTGGATTTTCATGTGATCATTAAGGTGTCCTTTATGTCTGAAACTCTTTCCACATTGATTACATGTGTATGGTTTCTCTCCAGTGTGAATTTTCATGTGTTCATTAAGGTTTTTTTTATGTCTGAAACTTTTTCCACATTGATCACATGTGTGTGGTTTCTCTCCAGTGTGAATTTTCATGTGTTCATTAATGTTCCTTTTATGTCTGATTCTCTGTCCACATTGATCACATATGTGTGGTTTCTCTCCAGCGTGAATATTCATGTGTTCATTAAGGTTTCTTTTATGTCTGAAACTCTTCCCACACTGAAGGCACGTGAAAGATTTTTTCGATCTTCTTTTTAGGGAAAAAAAATTCTCAGTCTGTGAGTGACTCAAAGATTTGGCATGATGATGTTTCTCCTCTGCTTCACTCAGGTCTTCAGTCTCCTCATTCTCTTTGATGAAGTCTAAAATGAATGTAAAAAGCTTCAATTTTCAGTAAATCATAAATAATCAAAGAGAGTAAACCCTGATGTAATAACAAAAAGTAGACAATTGCATACAAACATTTGTGTAGCATTGAGTGCATTCATCTACTCTGTTACCAAAGTTAGCATGAAAATAACTTCATTAAATATCTTATAATTAAAAAAAAAAAGTTTATTATTAACTATGAATGAGAGTTTGGTTAATTTACACTAAATTTACAGGCCTGTTACCAAAAGTTATTTGATACATTTTGTTTAATCTTGATATTTTATGTTAATTTCTCGGAATTAATAAAGTTGTGCAATTGTAAATATTTACAATCGTCCTTTCATTGCAAAAACACTTGAACATGCTGTGTTCAACCAAGTCTCTGCCTTTCTCACAAAGAACAACCTCCTCAAAAGCAACCAGTCTGGTTTCAGCATTCAACCGAGACTGCCTTGCTCTCAGTTGTTAAAGCCCTAAGACTGTCAAGAGTGGATTTCAGATATTATATGTTGTTGGATCTGTCCACTGCTTTTGACACGGTTAACCATTAGATCCTCCTGTCAACCCTATTGGCAAAGGGCATCTTAGGAACCGCTATCCATGGTTTGAGTCTTACCTCTCAGATACTCAGTTCTTGGACCATAGGAACCGCTATCCATGGTTTGAGTCTTACCTCTCAGATAGTGTCCAAGGTGTTACATCTAACTACTGGGGTGCCTCAGGGCTCAGTTCTTGGACCAATTCTGTTCTTTGTCTAAATGGCATCACTAGGTTCTTTCTTTAAGAAACATGGCTTTTCATACCACTGCTATGCTGATGACACTAGACTCTACCTCTCATTCCATCCTGATGATCAGAGGATAGCTGCTAACATCTCAGCTTGTCTAACAGCCATTTCTTGCTGGATGAAGGACCATCACCTTCAGCTCAACCTGGCCAAGACAGAACTTCTTGTGGTTCCATCAAACCCATTGTTTCATCACAATTTCACCATTCAGTTAAGCACATCAACCATAACTCCTTCAAAAACAGCTAGAATCCTTGGAAATATGACTGATCATCAAGAAGATCAGGCCCTTTCCTTCAGAACATGCTTCACAATTCCTTTTTCAAGCTCTTGTTCTGTCCAGGCCGCAATGATCTCTTGGCAGGTTTTCCAGCAAGTTCTATCAAAACTTTACAATTAATCCAGAACGCGGCAGCAAGATTCATTTTTAAAGAGCCGAAAAGAATGCACGTCACACCTCTGTTTATCAATTTGCACTGGCTTCCAATAGCTGCTCGCATAAAATTCAAGACATTGTTTGCCTACAAAACCACCACTGGCTCAGCTCAATTTTACCTAAAATCATTACTTCAGAATTATGTGCCCTCTAGAAGCTGCCTTTTTTCCACTGACTTTTAAATTAAATGTTCCCTCCTGGTGCAATGACCTGCCGAACTCAATCCGAGCATCTTCAAAAAATGGCTAAAAACATATCTCTTCCATCCCCACTAAACCCAACAACCTCAACACTCACTAAACTCATAAAAAACATAAAAAATATAAAATATAAAATATTTACTATCTACTTGTTTTCTTAAAATAAAAAATAAATAAAAACACGTGCTTCTCTAATTTTTTGTATTCTATTTGTTTTCTTTTTATTCATTATACAATTAACAAAACACAAAAAGGCCTCTGACACTAGCTTGCTCTATTATTTTTCTATTCTATCTGTGTTTTTTTTTATTTATTGTATAATAAAATAAATAAAAAAAACTAACTATGTTTACTGTGTTAGGTTAACTGAAAGACTTGTTATAACACTTGCATTTAGTTATACACATACATATGGAAAATGATACTGGTCCTGCTCAGAGTAGCGGTCACTTTGGCATTTTTGACAGCAAACCTAAAGACACCGAACGTAAAGGCATGGTGATACGTTCACAGCCTGATTGGTCGGCTTGAATGACGTACATATCGTGATGGAAATCACCAAACACCCCAAACAAAAGGTGCTTAGACTTGAAACGGCGCTGCGGGTGTGTGATATCAAAGCATCCATTAACAGATCGGTCTGCTCAGCGCCGCTGTAAAGTCGAAGACACCTAATGCCGTCTGCTGGTCTGTTTATGTTTACTTTTATTTTCGCCACCTGAAAACTCACAGGAAGCTCATAAAAGCCACTTTACCTCATTGTTGCTCCACGTTTGCCCTCTGCTCATTTTGTTTTTTTTACACCGCGTCGTCGAATCATGTCGCATCTTTTCATTACTTCCTGCTTTAGGTTCGTTTAGATGTGTTTGGCTAATCTGATAAACTGCTGTTCTTCAGCAAAATGAAGAATCAAGAATAAACACCAACCTCTTTGTTCTTCAGTATCTTCATGTTTTATTCTGCAGAGTCCTGGATCACTCATGTTCTCAGTCTCCTTGATAAATGCTTTCTTTACTTGTAGACAAATGGGAAAATGTTCCAGCATTTATTGCTAATCTGCTGGAGGAGGAGCTTCTGTGAAGGTGAAATGCTATATGGTAGGAGGAGCAGATCTGAAATAAATTAATGGAAAAATAAATATGGGAAAAGCAATTATGAAATAAAAAATACCACAATTAAAATAATCAAAATACAATAACAATATATGTGTGTGTGTGTGTGTGTAACAGTAAGGAATACAGAAGGATAAATTAATTTAGAAATACATTTACAGATTTGTAAACAATAACACACTGGGTTTTAGTTTGCAGTTGTTTTTACATGAAACATGATTTATCATATAGACCACTGAAAATTAACTGTAGGTATCAAAAGTGGTAATACTGTAGTTTGCTTTAGTCTGTTGACACCTATAAATTGAGCTTTAACTGGCAGTTTACAAGTGATCTGAAAACGTCTGCATAATGAATGAGGTGAAAACAGGAACTAGTCCATACAAACCAAAATTTAACTTATAAATTTACATAAAATAACTTATAAATTGATATAAAATAAAAGAATTAGTTACATGTTGCCAAGGATAATTAAAAGCTACAGTAATTTAATGTTTCCAGCTTGTCAAACTTAATTCACATGTAACTATAGATTCACATGTTTGTACCTGTAATGGATTTAATAGGCCCTGTCCTCATAGGCTCAATATAAAATATTTAGCAGCAATTGTATATAAGCACAAGTGAGTGGCTTGTTTAATGCTGTTTGAGCATAAGGAACAATATGAGAGAGCTTTTTTCAGATGTCATTGGTTTTGTCTCCCCATTCAAAGTGATACTAGTACTTCTGAAAAAGGAGATGAATAATGAGAGGAAAAAAGAGTCATATAGTATTTAATCAGAGTCCCTGGTGTTGTCAATAGGCCTATCAATGTTTTTAAGCCTCTTTACTGAAGAAAATATCCATCTCTATTCTTTAATCTTAAGATACATTTTCAAAGCTTCTATGGCACCAACATCTCTGTTCTTCAGTATCATGTTCCCTTATATTCACCAAAGGTTTTGTTTACCCTTCTGTTTTTATTGAACATAATATAAAATGCACATTTATGAACTGTAAACATGCTACATGTCTATGCTTATTTGTATAGGTTTCATATTTAAAGCGATCCTTCTGTGAACATTTATTAAAGTTCACTACATATAACAGTTTTTATCATTTAAAATGTCTAGGGTATGTTTATTATTACGTGTAGAATTTTAAATATTAAATAATTTAATGTTAAAAGTAATCAAATAACAGCTGATGTAAATCATGGTAAAAAAAAAAATGTTTAGAAAAAAAATAAACATTCTTACATATGCGGAAAAAATAATTAACTTTTATTGCACTTTATGATTGAAAACCCCTTTTCTTCTTATAGAATATATATAACACACCCAAATTAGAAATGTCAAATTCAGAAATGTGAAAAGATTTGTGCAAAAAAAAAAAATAAATAATAATAATAATAATAATAGTAATAATAAAAATAACAATATAATTGAGTTTTTCAGCTTCATTTGAACCTAACTTTGATCAAAGGAACTAAAGGAAAGCTTGATACATAATTACAGAATTATGTAATGCTGACTTTAAAATATATAGCTATACACAACTTAGCTAATGTTTCCATTAATTTTAAATTTATTTATTCACATTAGCATTAACTCAACCCTGTTCTGACATAATTTTCCTCCTTTAAATGGAGCATTTCTTAAAATTGTAGAGAATTAAGTCTAAACACCAATTTATTAATATTTTTCTATACTTATTTTTCCAGTTGTTCATTTAGCAGATAAAAATAAGTTTGAATGTGTATATATACTGTATATATATATATATATATATATATATATATATATATATATATACTGTATATACAAATTCAATAACTGTACATCAATCTGCTGAATGCAGATCTGCTCATCCCAACAAACACAATATACAAATTCAATAACTGTACATCAATCTGCTGAATGCAGATCTGCTCATCCTACCACACACAATGATTCACCTTCAATGAAGCTCCTCCCACAGTATTTCAGCAATAAATGCTGGAATATTCCAATCAGTCTACAAGTGAAGAAGATATTGAAAGAATATTAAGAACATGAGTGATCCAGAAACCAGAATAAATCACACAGATCCTAAAGAGCAGAGGTTGATGTTTCTTAATTCTTTATTAATGATGCTGAAAGCATACATGAATTACGCCGTAGTAGATCTATACAGGTGGAGCTGGGGAAGGTGGAGGGTTTCTGAAGTGCACTGCAACTGCTACAGCAAGCACTAGTCAAGCGTTTGAATGTTGAGCAGCAAGCTCATTGGCTGCTGATACAAAAGAGAACCAATCAGCTGCGCCATTTGATAATGATGTCATTATATCCGATAACACTAGACCTCTCAGACTGCGCCATCTAAAGTTTCATAACAGAACTTTGGATATGATATATTTTTTTTTTTTAAATACCATCATTTAAAAAAAAAACAAGGATATACTTATTATATAAACATAATTAAGCAGAGTTTTTGTTTACTGGCTTTTAGTTTTTGGGTGTTACATGAAACATGGTTTGTCATTTAAAACAGGTATGGTGATATGCAGTTTGCCTCAGTCTGTAGACACCAATGAAATTAGCTTTAAGTGGCAGTTTACAGCTGACCTGAAGACAACAATGAAGTGAAAACAGAAACTAATAAGTGCAATCTCTTCAAAAAATATTTTTAATGCATCACTGATCAGAGTTAACAGGAAGCTCAAATGTTATTAAACATTTGAATTCACAGGAATTTTAACAGAATCAATATTCGAATTGTCCAGTGCTCAGTTGAATTGGCTATAACTGAACTAACTAACAAGAGTCTTAACTGAAATGAAACTAAAGTACAGAATGTCTTTAATATAAGTCTCTTTGGCATTTAGAAAGTGGTTTGACAAAGATCTCAGTCCTGTTTTTCAAAACAAGTTCAGAATTTCTCATTTGAAGGCAAGAGTCTGTTTTTTTTTTTTTTTTACACTGGTCTTTTTCCAGAATGAGAAAGCAGATGTGATTTAAGACCATTTACATATGTGAAACTCTTCCCGCTGTGTGGCTTTTCTCCAGTGTGGGTCATCTCATGTCTTTTCAGACATTCTGGACGAGAGAATGCCTTGTCACATTGTGAACAGTTGTAAGGTTTCTCTCCACTGTGGGTTATCTGACATCCAAACAACATATAATATTTAAAAAAGCTTTCCCCACAATCAAAACACAAAAGCACTTTCACACAAAAAACTCTTCACATAAATAACACAAAAAAACCCAGTCGTGGAAAACTCTTTCCACACAAAGAACACACATAAGGCTTCTCCTGTGTATGAACTTTCAGGATTCTTTTCAGGGAATCTGGATAAGAAAAGTTTTTACCACACTGATCACAGTTATATGGCTTTTCTCCAGAATGAGAACGCAGATGTAATCTGAAAGTTCTTGCCTGTGCAAATCTCCTCCCGCACTGATCACATGCGTGCGGTTTCTCTCCAGTGTGGATTTTCATGTGAGTAATAAGAGTTTCTTTACGTGCAAAACTCATCCCACATTGATCACACATGTGTGGCTTCTCTCCACTGTGAACTCTCATGTGAAATTTAAGACTTTGCCTGCATGAGATACTCTTTCCACACTGAGAGCAGGTGCAAGATTTTTTGGCTCTTCTTTTCAGCAAAAACTTACTTTCTCCACTTTTGACATGATGTTTTTCTCCTGCTTCACTCAGTTGTTCACTATCTTCATTCTCTTTAACCGGGTCTAAAATGAAAGTTTAAAGAATTCAATCATTAAAAAAAAAAAAGAATGAATTTATTAAATACAATAAATAAAAGGCAGAGTGATGGAGAAGTAGATAAAAGTAAACCCTGCAGCTGAAAGAAAACAATTACTACAAAAGCTATACAAATGTATGAGTAATTGATTAATATTTTTGTTGACCTTTTACATGTATTCAGTACTTTGATTTTCCGATTATTATAAGAACTATTAAATGCTTGATGAATTACAAATGTATGTAATGTTATTACAATACAATAGTGTCTTAACATTTTCATTGATTTTCACAATTTATTTTCATTTGCATTGTTAACTGAACCTGTTATGACACCACTTTCTTCCTTTTATTTTTAAATTTAGCATTTCTTCCAGTTGTAGAGAATTAAGAAGAAACACCAACCTCTTTGTTTTTCAGTAACTTCACATTTTTTTCTGCAGGGTTCTGGATGACTCATGTCCTCACTGTTCTTTCATTAACTCGATCTTCTTCACTTGTAGGCTGACAGGACAAATTGCTATGTGGTAGGAACATCGTTAATAAATTGGATGTAAAATGGTGTTTAAACTTTTTTTTTTTAAGAGTTAAAAATTAAAATTAATTTAATACACTAAATAAAATACCAACAAGAATAAAACGAGAGTATGAAATATTAGCTGGGCTTTTACACTGTTAATGCCTATGTAATGAGTTTTAGGTGGCAGTTTACAGATGATCTGAAGACATCAGCATTATGAATGAGGTTAAAACAGGAACTACTGACATGAAGTAAAGAGGATTTTACAGCAGCTGTCTGACTCCTGAAACAAGCCTTTGATCAACAGAGATCTCACTGTTATTCAAAGTATCTGTGGTATAAACAGAGTCTGAATAGGCTGTGACAAAGGTGTATAAAACTGCTGTATTCTCAAAATCTGTCTGTATTCTCACACTAATCACATTTTAATGTAATACACTAAATAAAATACACTTTAAATACTTGTTTTACTAAGTTGTTAAATAAAATACACTTTAAATACTTGTTTTACTAAGTTGTTCAAATGAATTATTACTTAATCATTAATAAACTTAGTTACTGGACAATCAAACTATGATCAGAACAATCAAACTATGTTTAGGTTCAAATGGACACACATGAAAGCAGCAGAAAATACTACTGTAAAGATGAGAGTCATTTGTACTTGCTTTATATTAGAGGTCTCCAACTCAATTCCTGGAGGGCCACAGCTCTGCACAGTTTAGCTCCAAGCAGCTCCAATTCACACCTGCTTGGAAGTTTAATCCTGAAGACCTTGATTAGCTGGATCAGGTGTGTGTGATTAGAGTGTGAGCTAAACTGTGCAGAGCTGTATCCCACCAGGAGTTAAGTTTGAGACCTCTGCTTTATATATTTCCAGTGCTTTATCTCAGATTGTGAAATTCAGTTACGAGCACTCCTAAATTACATGTGCGTTCTCATTCTGGAGAAAGACCATTTCACTGTAATCAGTGTGGTAGAAAATGTATTTGGGCTGAATCCCTAAAACAGAAGCCTCAAGTGATCTTTGTGGAATAAGTTTTCGTCTGCTGAACACTTTAAAATTACATCAGGAAAATCACAATGGTGTGAAGAATCTTATCTGCATTGATTGTGGAAATAATTTTAAATTACATCAGGAAAAAAACAATTACACTTACACTATATAACAAAAATTAAACCATTAAATTAAAACAGGAAAACATCATTTTCACTTACACTTTCTAATGTAAATTAAATCATGATTTTTGTATTATATTACAAAAATTATGCTGTTTAATGAAAGATATAAAAATTTTTACATGTTCTTTTGCTTGCATGCCCCTGGCAACGCACACAAACCAGCTGAGGAGCAATCACCAAGCCCAGCTGATGGCAATCAATTAATCATCAGTCAATCTCGTAGACAAGGATTTAAACCTCATTGGAAACAGAAGAGGTAGAGATTGTTCTCTAGACTGAAGCGAAGACTTGTGCTTTTGTTTTTTCACCAGAGATTGACTGAAAGGAGTTTGCTGTTATGGATACTCCATGGGCAAATTGCGGCATATACTGATTCCTGCCTGTTCTGAAGACTTTCACCAACTCTTGGCTGGACCACAAACACTCCTTCACTGGGGAACTGCAGCACTACTTCACTGAATGCAGACTGGAGGAGTACCTGCAAGCTTCCCCTGGCTGGTTTCCTTGCATCTGCTCCCTTGTAAATAAAAGCATTTCCTTGTGTCTGTTCTCCTTTTTCACATCAGGAACCTGCTAAGTTAAAAATAAAAACAAAAAAAAAAACATACACACACACACAAATTTTTTATATATATATATAGATTTTTATTATTATTATTATTTTTTTAACTTGGCAGGTTCCTGAGTGGGCCCTATTTGAAATAGTTTGTTTGTATTTTTGTTCTATTTTATTTATTAATTCAACATTTTTCACATTATCTTTTTCAAGTTTGGATGTGTACAGAAACCGAATAATTAAATGTAAAATAGCACTGCATAGTCTTCACTGTAAAAATTAAATATACAATCAAACCAAAATTAATTCAACATTTTTCACATTATCACAGTTTATTTGCTATAGTTTAGAAAATGGCAATAAAATATGTCAAGAGCTCAGAGCTGAATTGTGTCAGAACAATTTCATCTTGATAATGTCAGATAATTTTGATAGAAAGGTAAGTAATGGATTACAATCAACCAAAAAATCTGACAACTGTTAGTATGACAATATTTGCATAACTGTCAATACTTTGTTGACCAATTACCAAGCAATGCTTCATTTTGTTCAGTCTGTGGTGTGAAAAGGTTGCATTAGCAATTCAGGAAAAACACGTAAGAAAAACATGGTCAGGTCAAATGTCTGAATAATTTTTGGTCCCAGTTTTTTTTTTTTTTATCAATTTCACTAGTAGTCCACTGTATTAATAATTATTGGGTACAATATGTCACAATTTGCTTTATTTTGCTATACTCACTTACATGAATTATAGTGTCCTGCACCTACTAGTAAAAAAAAAAAATATATATATATATCAAAAATTGTATCAATTGTTGGTTTGCCTGTGCATTAATTCTTTTTAAAACTACAAAGTAATTCAGTCAAGAGCAGTGAGTGATGTTCTTTCATTTATTTTCTAGGATTAGCATTACAGCAGCAAGTAGCTAAATTAGGCGCGGTCACTTTAAGAGACAATGAATGCATCTACATCACTTTCTTGTTTTTGCGAATAAAACACTGACACAATTATAAACAAGTACATTAACATTCACAATAGCATTGATTTATTGAATAATTAAGTAAATATAATTCCTTGATTTACCTTTGTAAAGAAATCTCATTGCTCTCTGCTGTCTTTACCAACGACATCTTTACTTGTGTCGGCCAGCGTAGCTTCCGTAGCTTCTCTGCAAATTGCAACCTAAATTCTGATATTAATAATTTCCTGTCAGTACGGTTTATTGGCTTTACTTCGATAACTTTGCAACATTTGAAATGTACACATTTATGTGCAAAGAATTTAAGAGAAATTATGATTGGAGAAACTAAAAAGATAATTAAATTCTCACTAGAATCTTTCATTGCAATGAAATTAAAAATTAGAGAATCTAAAAAAAATGCCAAAAAAATCTGGCAAAAAATAAAAAATAGTCCCAAAGAACTATCGCTGCCATGCAGAAGTCCCAGTGACTGTGAATAAAAGAGGACACATTAGAAATTCACAATCTAAAACTGTAATGCAAATAATAATACTTTTGATGCTATTTAGTAGCTTTAAACCAAGCCTGAGGGTAGCCAAACAGTCAAATTAATCAAATTAAATGTAATTAAATTAATCAAATTAAATGTAATGAAGATCACTCAACAGTAGTAAAATCTCTGATCTCAACAACACTGTTCAAAGTGCAGTCTTAAATACAGCTTATAGCTTGGTTTTATTTTAGGTTTTGCAAAACTTACTACACAGTTGTATGATTCTCAGTATTTGTCTTTAGGCAGACAAACAAACATGAAGAGATCATAAATCTAAAACAATGTGTACTTTGCATTTGCATTCGCTCTGGGTTTGCCCAATCCCCAAACTTTCTCACACTCAAATAGATTGTCAAAAGAATGCACCTCGTGACCTCTCAGCACAGAAGCAAAAGAAAATTGTGTACAATTCCACATTGTAGTCACAAAAATCTTTTGATTGAGCAATGATTTGACCCATGCTTTCAGTATGTGCTTGCAGTTCATTGAATGTTCACAGCAGCAAAACCTGTAACTGTTTTCCAGTTTAGCCTGCTGCTGTACACACGATGCACATGCCAGGACTGTTGTAGCCACAGGGCCAAATCAAGAGTGTATCTTCAGAAAGATCAGTGAGAAGATAACCAGTCATTCTAAACAAGTTGCTCAAGAGGCCCTGCAGATACCAGTAACAAAAAAATATTTAAATTTACACTATTTTTAATGTAATATAATGTACATTATAACAACCTTTTAATATATTATATTATAATGGCCAGGAATGGCCTTTAATCTCATGATGATTCAGCACTGATTTAGAAGAAGGAAGAAAGTTGTCGAAGAATGATCAGAATGTAGAAAGAGGGAATGCTTACATAGAAAGTAGTTGGAAGTAGTAGAGCTGTGAAAAGAGAAAAACAGAGGGTAATGAGAAGCAAGAATTAAGAAAGGAAAATAAAAGGAATAATGATCAAACTAATGGAAATAACTTATTTATCTCTTATCTCCTATTTGTGCAAAAAAATATAAAATGTCCAGGATTTACCAACTAAATTAGTCTTATTCTCTCTAGAAATATGGCACCTAGTCTTAGAGTTTGTACTTGACTAACTGGGGCCCAGGTCAGGAAGCAGACAGACTGGCTAAACCGCAAACCAATCTAGCCGCCTCACGCCACAGAAATCAGTTAATTCTCAACACATAGAGACTATTTCACCTAGATTTCACACTGTAGAGACTGTGTCTGTTCCCCGAACTAGAAAATACAAACAACGTCCAAACCAATTTAAGAGTAACAATTTAATTGAGGTTCAGCAAATAAAAGACAGTTGCAATACGGATAAATCAAATGATAAAGCTTGTCTTATTGAAGGTCCCTATCAGGTCCCTTTAGATGTGCTCTGTTGAACAGAAACCTGGTTAAAACCTGAACACCCAAGATTTTTGTAAAATGGTGATAATGATAACAATCCAGTTTAAATCCCCTTTGAGTGATATCAGTTAATGCTGGCTGCAGATAAAGTTTTAATTGTTGGTGATTTTAATATCCATGTTGATAATGAAAAGATGGTGATTTTACTATCCATGTGGATCAATGAAAAACGATGCTTGGGATCAGCATTTATAGACATTCTGAACTCTATTGGGGTTAAACAACACGTCCCAGGACCTACTCATTGTCGAAATCATACTCTAAATTGAATACTGTCACATGGAATTGATGTTGATGGTGTTGAAATTGTGCAGCCAAGCGATGATATCTCAGATCATTATTTAGTTTTGTGCAAACCTCATATAGCTAAAACTGTAAATTCTACTTTCTTGTTACAAGTATGGTAGAACCATCACTTCTACCACAAAAGACTGCTTTGTAAGTAATCTTCCTGATATATCCCAATTCCTTAGCAAATCCAAAACCTCAGAACAACTTGATGATGTAACAGAAACTATGGACTCTCTCTTTTGTAGCATTTTAGATACAGTTGCTCCTTTACACTTAAATAAGATTAAGAAAAACAGTCTGACACCATGGTACAATGAGCACACTCGCACCCTAAAGAGAGCAGCACGGAAAATGCAGCGCAGCTGGAGGAAAACAAAACTAGAGGTATTTCATATTGCTTGGCGGGAAAGTAAGCTATCCTACAGAAAAGCATTAAAAACTGCTAGATCTGATTACTTTTCGTCTCTTTTAGAAGAAAACAAACATAACCCCAGGTATTTATTCAATACAGTAGCTAAATTAACAGAACAATAAAGCATCAACAAGTGTTGACATTTCCCAACATCACAGCAGTAATGACTTTATGAACTACTTTACTTCTAAAATTGATACTATTAGAGATAAAACTGTAACCATGCAGCCATCAGCTACAGTATCGCATCAGACAGTGCTCTATAGATCCCCTGAGGAACAGTTCCACTCATTTTCTACTATAGGAGAGGAAGAATTGTATAAACTTGTTAAATCATCTAAACCAGGGGTCTCCAACCCTGCTCCTGGAGATCTACTGTCCTGCACATTTCAGCTCCAACCCCAATCAAACACACCCGAACCAGCTAATCAAGGTGTTCAGGGCTACTTGATAATGACAGACAGGTGTGTTGGAGCAGGGTTGGAACTGATGTCTGCAGGACGGTAGCTCTCCAGAAGCAGGGTTGGAGATCCCTGGTGTAAACCAACATGTTTGTTAGACCATGCTTCCCAAACCTCTCCTGGAGGACCCCCTGGGCCTGGACATTTTGTATGTCTCCCTATCAGACACACCCAATTTAGCTGGCAGTCTCTACTAACGAGGTGATGAGTGCTGAGTTAGATAAAAGAGACATACAAAAGGTGCAGGGCAGGGGGGCCTCCAGGACAGGTTCTGGGATCACTGTGTTAGACCCTATTCCATCCAAGCTCCTGAGGTGCTTCCAGATGTCATAGATCCTCTTCTGACCATTATTAATCTCATTGTCATTAGGATACGTCAAAACTGGCTGTTATTAAGCCTCTCATCAAAAAAACACAACTTAACCCCAAAGAACTAGTTAATTATAGACCGATCTCGAATCTCCCTTTTCTGTTCAAGATACTAGAAAAGGTAGTATACTCACAATTATATTCCTTCTTAGAGAAAAATGGTATCTGTGAGGATTTCCATCTGATTATCATCTGATCGTGGTTGTATCTCTCTATTAGTGCTATTGGATCTTAGTGCGGCATTCAACACTATTGACCACAACATTCTTTTGCATAGACTAGAACACTTTGTTGGCATTAATGGAAGTGCATTAGCATGGTTTAAATCGTACTTATATGACCACCATCAATTCGTAGCAGTGAATAAAGAGGTATCATATCGATCACAAGTGCAGTATGGAGTACCTCAAGGCTCAGTACTAGGGCCATTACTCTTCACGCTTTAAATGTTACCCTTGGGAGATATCATCAGGAAACACGGTGTTAGCTTTCACTGTTATGCTGATGATACTCAGCTCTATATTACATTTCCCAGCAGATCTGGGTGTCATAATGCCTGCAACACAGCAGACTGTGTAAATTCAGCTGTAACAGCATCTTAAGGTGCAACATGCTTAGACTGTGCTGAAACACTTCTAGATCTGACCATTAACACTCAGTTTCTGTTGGCCTTTTAATTACAAAACCTGATCATGACAATGATATATGTCTTGGTAAACAAGAAAACAAATATGCTCCTGATGGCATGCAATCTTGGATTACAACCATTTGAAACAACTGTTTGGCTGTGGCCATTACAGGAAGAATAGCTAAACTACAGCTTTTAAATCTCTCTTTTTTGTTAATCTCATTCTGTGATTGACCTAGCTGAAACCTTAGGTCTGCATTAATGCTTTGCTATCAAAAGAACTTACATATCCAATTTTATGATGGAAATTGTGTATTTCTATGTTTAATTATGTGACATATGTTTATTTTGCATACCACTGGTAAATATACCGGTTATATTGATTTTGCTACTTTTTATTCATCCTGACCAAATACTTAGTGGTAGGAAACAATTCGGCTATCAAATGAGAACTGTTTACTGAATATTTGACTCTGAAAAATGGAGACCTTATTTACCACTTACAATTTTGACATAATTGTTCCTTTGTGTATCTTTGTTTATTTTATAACACCTTTTCTCATCCCACAAAATCACCAAAGTCTTCAGTGTTCAGTTATTGCATGGTCATTATGAAGTTGTTTATTTGTCTAGCACACATTGGAGCACCATTAGTGCAATTATTTCTTCACCTGGAGATCTGAAAAACCCTATAAATCACACCTTTTGCCTTAAGGTGACAGAAGGCTTCTCAGTGGGTCAGACAAACATCCTGGGGAGGACGACACTGGACACAGATGTTTCCCCAGAATAGAGAGACACTTTCAACTCTAACTTGATCAGCTCAAAGGACCTGATACATCAGGTAAACCTATAGAGTGATGAACAGTACAGGTGGAAACACACCTGACCAAACAGACTGCTTAAAGGCACTGGGCATGTCACTGATGTGCTTAATGTTGTTCTTTCAGGTGACCACTGCATGCATCAACTAGTGCTGCCCGCTCTGCAAAGACTTCGCCAGTAATGAACTTCATAAGGAAATCATTTAATTATGGCCCTTGTAGACCACTCAGAGTTTGCTCCAAGGGACCAGGGAAGGACTGAAAGGAGTGAAAATATTTCCCTATGAAATTAATTCCCTGTGAAGCTAATAAACTCAAGAACTCACACAAAACAGACGCCATGCCGCATGCAAAACCATAAAACAATAAAACTGATCTGGAGGAGAGATCTTCAAGGAGCGTAAACAACACCTATCTCCATGCTCATTTACGACCCCCTTCCTCCCTCTCCTCATCTCTCCACTCCCTGCCTCTGACTCTCACTCTTCTCCTCCAAAAGCAAGAATATCCATATGCCATGTTATAGCTCATGAATATGTTGTGTCTTCCCCTCGATGTTTTAAATGTGACTGGTATAATGGTCTCAGTTTCACAGTAGTCACTTGTATTATAAGAGATATTGAAAACTTTTGTATAATTGTGTTCTGCTGAGGAAGGGGTGTGTCTATCTATCTCCAAGCCAGATGTGACCCTGGGGCCAAGAGAACTTAACAAGCCAAAAGGTTTTTATGTTTTTACAACTGATTTGAAGATTTCTTTGTTTCTGGTCTGGGTATATAAGGGAAGTGACAAAACATTACTGGGGGAATCTGTAGTCAGAAAAAAACCCATGCAGCGTGTGAGAGTCTCTGGAGCTCTGCAACAGAACTCTCGCTGCTGTGTGTCTACCTGCCGTCATGTATGATTCAAAAATGTAATTGTGTTAAACACATTGTTCCCATAGAGCACACTGTATAGGTGTTTGTTGTACTACATATGTACATAGGTTAGTTAAGTATATTCTTTAAAACACATGATTACTTTGCTGTAAGTGTTCTTTGAGATACTTGGGTAAAAGGTTGTTTGATGCTATGCATTTTAGACCATGTGTCTTGTGTTAAATTAGGATTACTGTTACATGTGTGTCTATGTTAAATTTGTTTGTCTCCAGCGTGGAACACTTTGCTGTTTCCCATTTGGCTACAGTGTATATGTACAGGAGCGGGTTGCCACGCAGCTACAAAATGATTCACAATTGCACTATCCTTTCTAAATTGGCTTCTAATTATTTCAATATGTAATTGACATGATACAATTTTACCTGACTAATAATAAATTGTTATATTTGATTTATTCAAAGATCTCCTGAAATCATTAGACTATTAGACTGTGAGGATGCTTTTGTTACCGCAGATTTATGACCAGGATAGTTCAAACTGAAGGCTCAGGAATGATAGGAGCAGTAGGTATGTCATCGGAGACCTTCTGCTTCCTGTCTATCGCTGATGTTAGCAAGTTGTATGGGAAATGACTAATTGAACTAAACTTTTTGTCATAAGCAAGCAGTAGGCGGCCGGCAAAACGGGTATTATTCTACCTACAGTGAAAGTGGTGCTTTCAGCCTACAATACGCTCAAAATTAGAAACATTGTCTGAATTCAGTGATTACTTAAAATTGGAGTCCAATTGTACACACCTTTGTGATCCGTTTTTAATTAGAAACATTGTCTGAATTCAGTGATTACTTAAAATTGGAGTCCAATTGTACACAGAGCTAGACTAAAATTTACACTAAACACCAAAAGTGCAAGTAAAAGACCGAATACGCATTAAACATTCGACAAGGCCATTGGATTCCACTTTTTGGGCTGGCGGGTGGATTCTTACAATATACACAGTTATTTATATATATGTGTGTGTTTTACTTTTTCTTCATTGCTGTGCTATGAATATTCAGTTACTCTACCACTTATGACATATTTACCAAACACAGATGCCATAAACTACCATGTAGCGTTTTAACTGTCTTATTAATTTCTCTTCTTCTCTTGACATGCTATCTTGTAAATAAATAAAACAAAACTATTCATTTTGCTAATTAATTGTGAAGCTTCACTGTAAAAATCCAACTCACAAAAAGTCAGACTAATGATTATATTTTAGTTAACTGGACAATTAAAATGTTGGCTTAACTAGTGAAAAGACGTTGGTTCAACAATCGTTGGCCCAACCTAGTATTAATTGTAAGTTCGATTTGTAAATGCAAGTTAACAATCATACAAGTTGGGTTGGAGGTTGGAGCATGCACACTGTAACGACCACGGAAAATGTGCAATGAAGCGCACCAACACCGAACAGACTGGACAGACGAAGGAGCCTAACCCTAACTCTGGTGGATACGGTGAATAAGCTAAAGTCCCAAAAAGTCAGCGTGTTCCTTTAAAGGTACAATTTGTAAGATATTTGCAGTAAAATATCCAAAAACCACTAGGCTAGTGTTATATATATTTTTCCAGCTGATTACTAACAATATCTCTAATGTTTTCAACTACTTGTAAATCATGAGAAAATTCCCATTCTAAACAGTGACAGGGGCAGTGCAGTCGCCTGTCAATGACGTTAGTTACCCTTTGTTACCGCCTTTACTGACGTAGAAAACACATGACAACAGTGTTGTGGACAAATGCGGAAGTAGTGTCTAGCGTCCAGCACAGCACTAGCTTGCTTCAAGCAGTTCCTTATTTACTTCTTCTTGCACATGTTACTTATTTATGGAACATAATTACTGTTTACCATCTGCCGCTGGTTCTGTCGACAAGGACAGCTCCCGTAAACGTACGGGCCAACCAAACGACCCAAGAAGAGTTTGGGACAAGAGGAGAGAAAGAGCGAGGATCAATATCGGTGTTGCATTTTCTAGATGGAGAGAGCTTCTCGACAAACTTCAACTAGAAAGAGATGCCGATCTCGCTCGTGTTTATGACATCTGACGTCAAAGCTGTAATGTGATTGGTTATTACAGCACACGTGATCCAAGTTAGCCATTACGCTTTCTACAACTGTAATTAATACAGACCCCTCTCATCTCCCTTTAGTAAGTTAATCTCTGCTATGCTAACCATGTTGTTGTGGCAGAAATAGTCGAATGTTATTACATTATTCATTTCAGTTTGTACAACCATTTAAGAGAGAAATTCAAGCAATTTTTAATGACATACAAGCATTTCACACAACTGTTTCTAGCACTTTAAAGCTTCAATTTGAAGGTTATTTTCAATGGGATGACCGAAATATACTGCGGTGAACAAACATTTATGTAAAATGTATAAATACATCAAATCACCATTAAAACCTGTAGAAAGCAGCAGGGGAGCACTTACTGTCTTATTAATCATTCATACTTTTTTCTTTATATATTGAAATGATAAAATAACAATTATAAAATCACTATTATAAAATATCAAATCTTCAAGAAATCAGATTTTGTCAGTTTTGTTTTGTTTGTGTATGAAGTAAGAAAAGAGGAGTTTCATCAAAGCAGACTAAAAGTGTTCGAGGATGGATAGTTTTGACAAACCTGATGAACCTGTGATACCTTCTTCAGGGTGAAAAACTAAAATAAAAGCTGAAACATTTTCACGGAATCTTGCAAAAGCAACATGTTACAATGGTGAAGGAAAAGCTCTGTGTATTGCATGTAATCAAATCCATACAGTCCATGATCACAACAACGTTTTTTCAGGCATCTACATTGTCAGCTGATGAGATTACAAAGATATTGTATATTAAGTTGTATTTTTTAACAAAGATTAATAACTTCTGTAGCAAATGTAGCTTTATAGTTAACATTAGTTAATTCATTAGTTAACAAATGTGCCAATGAAAAATTCTTGTAAACATTCATTAATCTCAGTTAATTCCAATATTTTAACTTCTGTAGCAAATGTAGCTATTGTTTATTGTTAATGTTAACTAAGGTTTACTAAGATATATTTTATAACAAAGAATAAAAACATCTGTACCAAATCTAACTATCAACTTTTTAAAATGTTAAATGGCCTAATAAAAAAATTAATTTTTCTGGTGATCAGATGAAGGGATAAAACATTAATTATATTTATCCTAATCAAATTTTCTGGTGATCAGATGAAGGGATAAAACATTAATTATATTTATCCTAATCAAATGAAAATTAAACCTTTTTATTTTTTTGGCAAACAAAGTGCTTTATTGGTTTATTGTTAAAATTAAAAAGAAAACAAATGTGATTATTCCTTTAAAAATAAGGATTTATTCATATTTATTAGTAGTAGTAGCATTGTTGTTACATTGAGTCTTAAGACTGCTAAACAGAACTATTTCTGATACCGTTTTTTCACGTTACACTAAACTTGTATTTTGAGGAGTTGCAGTGAGGAACTTGCAGCTGTTGTGTATGTGATATTATGGTAGTTTTGTCTAATTAAACAATAAAATGCTAATGAAGTGACTCTCAGAGCAGCTGGGGATGATATTTGTGTTATTTATATCAAAATAGTGACACAACAGAGGCTGAAAACACAGTGAGCATCGTCCACTCTTTAGTAAAACCTGTAGTAAACAAAACAGTTCATCGCAACATCTGCCAATCATTCATTCATTGCGGAAATCATGGCGCCTTTACGCGTGATGTCAAATACATCCACACATTTGTAGTATTACTATAAAATTTTACCTGAGCATTGCAAATCATGCATATTGCTTTGTTCTTGGTTCTCATCAACAGTATCTCCACCATTATAAAGCACTGAATGAATGACAGGCTTTCCGTTGTAACATTGCGTAAGTGCGACATCTAGTGGAGAAGACTAATGATAAGATTCACATTCATCAGATCTTGTTTTAAATGTTTGCTGAAATAAATACCGGAAAAGATCTACCCCAACCCTATAACTTATTGTAATGTGATAACTATTGGTCTTTACAATTATTTTGCACTTTAATGTGTAACCCTAGATCTTATTGTAATGTGATAACTATTGGTCTTTATAATTATTTTGCACTTTAATGTGTAATTTTTTATTTATTTTTTTTTTTTTGTGTGTATTGCTTTGTTGTTTTTAAATGTTCAGTTATTTTTGTTATTAGAAGAAAGTTATTAAACCTGTTATACTTTATTATGACAACACTTTTTTGCAACTGAATTTCAATATCGTGACAATAGCGTATACTACATAAAAGCATTAGCAATTAATTGCAACATAAATTTAATACCGGCATATCCCTAATGGGGTATTACAAATTCCCCTACACTAAGTTCTTATATCTATGCAGTGTGAAAGCCCTTTTTAACTGATTATGTCACAGCTCTTATGATTTTTCTAACTGAAACCATAAACCAATAAATCTGATGGCCTGTTTGAAGTTTTATAACCTTTTTATAACCTGAAAAAATTAAGAGTAAACACCAACCTATTGGTTCTTCAGTATCTTCCTGTTTAATTCTGCAGGTTTCTGGATCATTCATGTTCTTCATTGTTCTTTCACCAACTCTTGTGGAAATATACAGCACTAATTGATGAATTGCTGTGTGAGGAGCTTCACTGTGTGGTAGGAGGAGCAAAACTGCCAAAACAAACATAAATCAGTCATAGATACAACATAAATCATCAAATTGATGCTTTCATTAATTCACACACTTTAAAAATGCTGTTTGTTTTTAAATATCCAACCAATTAGATGTATGGTAATTTGTAATTTTTTAAAATAAATTCACATATTTTAATATTTATATTTTTTCTGTTTTTTTTTTAAATTTATCACTATTCATTACCACAGTTAAATAACGATCATAAAGCAGCATTACATGTATTATGAATCTAATGTAGTTTTTGTAATTTTTTTTTTCTGAGATTTAAGAGCACGACATGTTTATATTTTACAATGTCAAAACTACATATCTTAATAATTTTTTTTTTCTGAGATTTAAGAGCACGACATGTTTATATTTTACAATGTCAAAACTACATATCTTAATATTTATGTACCTCTTGTGACGGATTTAAAAGATCCCGCGTGATGCATATCACGTACTTTGACTTTTGTTTAAGTGGCATTCAGTAACAATGGCATTATTGCTCCAAGCATCGAAACAAATTATACACATGAACATACGATAGCACACAAATCTAATAATATATAATATATGTAGCTATTAAGCATATAACGTTAGTTCCTTACATCATTGTCTACTAGGCTAAATGTTTATTCCAGACAGCAGACGCTAGAAAAGACGCACAAATAGCAGCAAATGAAAACAATACATTACAGAAATAACTCTGGAGGCTGTTACTTTAAAAAGCTGTGTTAGTGTATAAAATAAGAGAGAAACACCAACTGTTTACCTGGCCTCAGAAAGACTGGGTGAGGGCACTAGCGGTGACGCCATCAACATGAGGCGACAACAATTAAAAACAACGAGAACAAAAAAGCCAGAGGGGCGAGCATGAATCAAATGAACACAATTATACAGGATTAAAATAAGTAATAAGTAATTTTGGACTTTATATAGACTTTTTATTCTTTATGACCAGAAAAGACAAAACATAGGGTTTATAGTCTACTAAAAATGATATAAGTGGGATCTTACTCAAAGATCCCAAAGTTTTGGACCAGCGCTTTTAACCATTAGGAATGGCATTGATTGCAATGCTATACTCTTTTGATGACGCACCCAAAAATTCAGAAAAAAGGAATAAAACTAGTCGTTGTCGTCTATCTGCTGATTAAAAATGCACATACATGGGCCAGACTTTCACTGCTTACTCAACAAAGCCTAACATCTTAGAAATGCTTTAAAACCAGTTTGCGATTTTTATGATACTGGATATGAAGAGTAAAACAGACAGACAGCCATCTCTTTCAATCTCAGTCAGTTAAGTGATATATAATGTATTAGGCATTTATAAGCTGTAATATCAAAATGTATTCATAACACTTTATTTGCATTTAATAATTATAAACTACGTTGAATTATAAGATTGGTGTAAGCAGTGCACTTAAAAGTGCTGGATCTGAAGATGAACTGCTTAATCTGATTTTAGACATTTGTTTCTTGATTGAGTAAAGATGATGACGAAGTGAAACTTTTCCCACACGGAGGGCAGCGATACGGCTTCTCTCCAGTGTGTGTTTTCATGTGACCCTTAAGGTGTCCTTTTCGTGCGAAGCTCTTCCCACACTGATCACATGAGAAAGGCTTCTCTCCAGTGTGGACCCTCTCGTGTGTTTTCAGATGTTCTGACTGACTGAAACTCTTGTCACAGTGTGAACACTTGTAAGGTTTTTCTCCGGTGTGAGTTCTCTGGTGCCGTCTCAGTTGAGCACTATCAAAAAAGACATTCCCACAGTCAAAACACATATGATTCTTCACACCACTGTGTCTTTTCTGGTGTTTTTTTAAAGCAGCCAGCTCAGTAAAACTCTTTCCACACAAAGAACAAATGTGAGGCTTCTCCTTTGTATGAACTTTCAGGTGGTTCTTCAGGGCATCTGTCCTAAAAAAATCTTTACCACATTGATCACAGGTATAGGGTCTTTTTCCAGAATGATAACGCAGGTGTAATTTGAAGGTGTCTGTCTTTCTGAAACTCTTCCCACACTGATCACATGTATATGATTTCTCTCCAGTGTGGATTTTCATGTGTTCATTAAGTCTGGATTTCTGTGTGAAACTCTTCCCACACTGATCACATGTGTGTGGCCTCTCTCCAGTGTGGATTTTCATGTGAACTTTAAGACTTTTTTTGTATGCGAAACTCTTTCCACACTGAGGGCAGGTTAAAGATGTTTTGGCTCTTCTGTTAAAAACACAACTTTCACACTTCTACAAACTCAACATTCTCATCCATTAACTCTAAACATTAAATTAAAAAAAGTTCAATTTTGTCAGTATCATACAAAAAAGTTAGAAATGTGAAGGGTAAGAACATAAAAGTAAACCCTAACATAACAGCAGAAGATGAAATCAATTGCTAAAAGACAATTATTTTGATGCATTCATATTATTGATAGGTACGGAAGTTCTAAGCGGCCATCCATTATAATTTTTTTCCCTTTTTGTTTTCTCGTTATAACGACTTAATTTTTCTCGTTATCTCGACATAACGAAGTTCGTTTTCCCCCCCCCGCGTTATAACGACTTAATTTTCTCGTTATCTCGACATAACGAAGTTCGTTTTCCCTCGTTATAACAACTTAATTTTTCTCGTTATCTCGACATAACGAAAGTTTGTTTTCTCGTTATAACGACATGAAAGTTTTACTGTTGCTATAGTAACGAACTCAACTTTGACAGGCATCTGATGGACAGCCATGCAGGCGCTCTTACTGTAGCCTATATTTCAGCAAATTTTTGCTTCGCCTAGGTAATAATAACGTCTACAATACTGTATAAATAAAGGCTGATCAATCACTGTTGTTTTTTTCCAAAGACAGTACAACGAACGTTTTGTTTTTTGTAATTAACATGTTTAAATGGCAACACCGCGCCATTAGAGCTGCTTGGATTAAACTCACTTTTAATTTTCCCTTTATATGAAATAAAATTATATGTAATTTGTAATTTGTAGTAGTCATTATGTGGCAGATATCGTGTGTTACAAACTTCTGTTTGAAAAGAGCGTTCATGTGTACGTGTAGTGTAGGCTATGTGTGTGTGTGAGAAAAAAACCATTACAACATTACAGAACAAAAACTGAATTAAATATGGATAGCCTATGGATTTTACATATACATCACATTTCTCATCAATGGTGGTTAACAATAAAGATTAGTAATAAGGAAAAGAATCACATCAGCCTACATCGTTAAATCCCGTCCTACTGTAGATAAACAGAACATCTCCGCTTATTAACTACCTAATCATTAAATTAAAATTAAATTTAAATTAATCATGAGCCTAAAAGAAGCACAAATATAATATATATTGGTGCAAACAGAATACAGTGATGTCAACCTTGGTTTTGATAAGCAGTTATTGATGAAACAGAATGCGTTGGTGAAACTCATGCATCTAACAGGAACTTAATACACAAAATATTCATATTGATTCAAGCATTTAACATTTATGAATTAATTAAATGTCAGTAATAAACAAGACTGCACAAATTATAGCGATCACGAGGAAGGTCCGCGTACAGTAAAGTGGATAGTATACAACACCCCATCAGTATATATTCAGGTCTATAGTGCCACCTGCTGGCGCAGTTTTGTAAATTCTTAGAGAAAACTAAGTCGTTATAACGAGGGGGAAAACGAACTTCGTTATGTCGAGATAACGAGAAAATTAAGTCGTTATAACGAGAAAAAACGAACTTCGTTATGTCGAGATAACGAGAAAATTAAGTCGTATAAACGAGAAAACAAAACGAAAAAAAATATAATGCATGGCCGCTTAGAACTTCCGTAGATAGGCCGTTATTTGTATTTAACAATAATTTTTTTTCCAATATTTAAGCACCCTTTCTATTCAGTTTCCAAACTGCTTGTTCTATGAAAGCTCACAGGGATGCTAGAGCCTATCACAGAATCTCAGGCGGCAAACAGGAAAACAGCTTTGATGGATTCACAGTGTTCAGAGTTAATGTAACATTCTTTTCTTAAATTACTAAACACGGATCCGGCATTTTCGGAAGTTTCAACAAATTGAATACGCACAAATTGTTTATCAGATAGGTGTTTCGTCCACACGGATCCGGCATTTTCGGAAGGTGCAACCAATATTTTTTGAAACCAGGTCCCAGAGTGGATAAATCTGAAAATGCCGTCTTCGTGTGGACAGGGCCATCCGTATATTTTCTGAAACGATGATGTCATCACCCCACGTGTCGACCCTAGTCAGACACTGCTACGCAGATATTTCTTGATACAATGCCATGTGGACGGGATTTTTTTTTTTTTTTTTTTTTTTATAACGTGGGGAAAAAAAGATCCGATTTGGGGTAAACTCCGGTGGACATAGCCTAAATCACCAAGGACCACAGTTTCAGCTAAATAAAAAAAAACTTCTTTACTGTTCTACTGAAGAAAAAAGTAACCTACATCTTGGATGGCCTGAGGTTGAGTAAATTAACAGCAAATTTTCATTTTTGGTTGAATTATCCCTTTAAATTCCAATATGCTACTATTGATCAATTCTAAAACTTAAGACAATGTCTAAATGGTCAGAACCCCTTTGGGGATTGGTCAAACATTAAGAGTTTGAAACTTGATTTAACAAACAAATAATGAGTATTGGGTTTGTCTAATCAACCAGCAAGAAGAAGTATTATTGTTACTATTTCGTAGCTGCTTTGAAGCAATCTGTATTGTGTAAAGCGCTATGGAATTAAAGGTGACTTGTGTGTCAGGCTCAATTTCATGGAAGTGTCCCAGATATTATGTGCTACTGTTTTACAGTTCTCATAATTTTTCAACCAAAACATGCATTCACCATTACCACAGATGAACTAGCCTAAGTTTTATAACCTTAATGTTCTAGTATCATTTATGAATAATCACGAATAAACACCAACCTATTTGTTCTTCAGCATGTACATGTTCCATTCTGCAGGGTTCTGGATCACTCTTGTTCTCACTGTTCTTTCATGAACTCTCTTAACTTGTAGACTAATGGCAATATTCCAGCATTTATAGGGAATTCCTGTAGGAGGAGCTTTGCTGAAGGTAAATTGCTGTGTGATAGGAGCAGATCTGCCAAAATCAGATAAAACAAAACAGTTTTTGAACTTATGCTTTAACAATGAAATGAGCTTTTCGCAGTTTACAGGTGATCTGAAGACATCAGCATAATGAATGAGGTGAAAGGAAACTACCGAGATGAAATAAAGAGGCTTAGCAGCTGTTTACAGAGAAACAAGCCTTACGGGATTATCACCAAATATCTCACTTTATTAGTGTTTATTAAAGTGTTTGTAGTAGAAACTGATTTTTCGAGTTACATTTCCTTGCTGCTAAAAGAGTATAGTGTTCTTGTTTTAAATATGCCTGACATGATTTTTTGATTACATGATTTCATTTAGAAATAAACATACAGATTCTAAGCAGCAAATAACTGAGCTCAACTTCTTGGCACCAGTGAAATGAGCTTTAAGTGGCAGTTTACAGGTGATCTCAAAACATCAGCATAATGAATGAGGTGAAAACAGAAACTACTAAGTGGACCATCAAGGAATCTCAAGGGGTATTTACATTTGAATTTGCTTGAATTTCAACAGAAGTGATGTTTGAATCACTCAGCCATCAATTGAACGGGTCATAAACTAATTGAATTTAGGAAACAACACTCTCAATGGAAAAGAAACTAAAATAAAAGAAAAAGGAGTTCCCTCAGCTCTCTCTACAGCTGTCCCAGTCGCCTTGAGTTACAGTAGCTGCTGGTGCCGCCTTGACACGATTTCTGATTTTATGAGAATGCAGATGTGATTTAAGACCATTCACGGATGTGAAACTCTTCTAACGTTTCACAGCTTTCCTTGATTTCATGCAGCGCTTTGCAGCTGTTCCCACACTGATCACATGTACGTAGCTTCTATCCAATGTGGATTTTCATGTGATCTTTAAGGCCAACCCTGGGTTATTGGAAATACATGTCTCTACATACATTTCTGCAACAACGTAATTACTGTAGGCCACTTTACTGCACGTTTCACAGCAGTTTCAAAGTGAAATGTCCAGAGAGTGGCGCTAAAACACACATTTAATAAGTTAGGCACGTTTTTATTATGTTGGTACAGGCACATATTTAAGCATTTTTATTATGCTGCTTGAGGTACGTTTTGCTTCCATTCATATTTCAAATATCGGCTAAAGATTAATGCTTTATCATGTTTGAAATGTACCCTACACCAAACCCAAACCTACCCGATAGTGTTAACAAATGCAAAAGTAATATAAAAATGCATTCGCTTATGCAGCCGTGCTATTTTAACTTCCTTTGGGCCGTAGTTTAATGGGATTCATACCGGAGTTCTTCATCACCAAAAATGCAACACCATATCGCATACCAAGTAAATTTACTGAATTAGAAAACTCATAGGCATATGTATGTGACGACAACGTTCAAAAGTAGGCCTATCAGTTTTCAAGTTGTGCAGGATGTTTTTTTTTTTTTTAAGTCATAACAACATTAGTAATTGTGTGAAAATTAGACTTTATTAATCAAAACTGTACCTGTAAATCATACTTTATGTGAAAAGGAAAACACGTTGTAGGAGTTTTAGTGTTCATTTCAACTGGAAACAGCAGTGAATCAAACATATAGGCAGGGGTGGACATAAGAGGTCCGCAGGCATGCGTGATTAAAATAAGAAATGTGTAAATTAGTTCAGAGCGTGCGTTTGCATACCGACATTGCTGACAGCTGTTAATGCGCACAATTACCTAGAACGACAAACTGTACTGTATAAGATTTCTATTCAAACCGAAAGCATAAATCTAGTTTAACGTTTTCAAAGCACAATGCAAAACTGTCCCTGAGTCTCAGTGTTCATACTTATACTATGCCCTTGAAGAATGTATTCTTTTTGTGAGATAAAGTACACACTTTTGAGTTTGTAGTAGAAGAGTAGGCAAGCTGTCACTGTAAAAAAGCGAAACTACTTTGTTTGGCCTTCCAAAAGAGGATGATATCTGCTTCATCATGCCTAGAGCTGATCTGTGCTGGTCGCTGAGGAAATAAATCAACTTTGCGCTGTGGATCGCCGGATCGGCTTTCACTGTGGATGAAGCGGCGGCCAGCCTGAGGTCGTCACATGGTGTTGCCTGGTGGCCGCTCCTTCATCAAATCCACCGTCTGCGCCTCTCTCTAACCCACCAGCCTAATCTCAATGCACTGGATAGCTGGCCAATCACAGCACACCTCACTTTTCAGAACGATGAGATTTGTAAAAACCGAACGATTTCAGAAAGGCAGAGCATAGAGGAGCTACAATAATCTACATTATATGGAAAATAATGTGTTTTTTGAACCTTAAACCACATAAACCCATTGCATTACACCAAATACACAACATAATGTTCTTTTTAGCAACTTCATATGACCCCTTTAAGCAGTGTAGAGTAGCGCTTGTTGTTACAGACATGGTTTTATGTACACATTTAACCACACTCAATGCAACCCTTAAAAACACATAAAAAATCAACAAAAAACAATAAATTAATACCCAACCAAAATAAACAAATATATATTGAACTTTCCATTAATTATATATATAAATATATATTGAACTTTCCATTAATTTCATGCATTAGTCTTCCATTCATTTATTTTAAAACATTACAGAAACCATTGTTTGTAAAATGTAGAAATTGTGGAGCATTTTTTTTTATTTTATTTGAAAGAATTAAGAATTAAAACCAAACTATTTGTTCTTCAATATCTTCATGTTCCATTCTGCAGGGTTCTGGATCAATCACATTTGTGCTGTTCGTTCATAAACTCGATCTGCTGTAGACTAATGTGAAAATACCAGCACTTATTGGAGGACAGCTGTGACAGAAGCTTCACTTAAAGTAAAAATGCTGTGTGGTAGTAGCAGTAGATCCATCAAAATCAAAAATAAATCAGATATACACAAGCATTCCCTCTGTGGAACGTCTGTGGCCATGCAACTGTGTCCAACAGCTGTTTCCACTTTGCGGGGTGTCCCATGTCTCACCTCACCAGCCTGTGGGCATTCGTCATGGATAACTGGCAGTGCTTACAGAGCTTGCAGGGAAGCAGCTTCTGCGTTTCATGCCATGGCGTTACTGCAGGTCCATCAGGCCAAAGCACTGAGAGACTTGCACAAGGGTGGTCATGGCCTGATGGATCTGCATGAACTGCGTGTTGCGACGGACCTCACGCTTCGAGTGACGAAGTTGACCACACAGTCTCTGGGTCATGCGATGTCCAAGCAAGTGGTCCAGGACCGCCATCTCTGGCTGTGTTTGGTTGACATGAAGGAGCATGATAAAGTTTAGTTCCTGAATGCCCCCCTGTCACGGACCGGCCTTTTGGCAATGCTGTCGAGAGCTTTTCCCAGCAGTTCTCAGCAGCACAGTAGCAGACTGAGGCATCCTGCGCCGGATAAAAAAAAAACTGCTGCTTCCACTCTGGCTGCAGCCCTCAGTAAAAGCATAAGTGATGCAATGCACCTGCTGCCTCTTATACTCATGCTGTGATCAACGGCAGCTGGGTGCAATAATCGCATGTCAGTGTGCATTAGCTCATTTAGTTACACTCGAAGTAGATTGGTCTCTCTGGTGAGATCCCAATTTGTCGGTTACCAACACGATGTCTCCGTTCCCTCCTTCAGGGAACGAGGGTTACCATACGTAACGAGACATTTCTTTTAGTAATTATTTTGTACTGTCTTATTGAAATGTTTTGGTTGTGCAGCACATTGGTCAACCCATGGTTGTGTTTAATTGTGCTATATAAATAAAATTGACATGGACATTGGATAAAAGACATGACCAGACATTACTGGTAAATTCATCAGTTTGCTCCTTATGGCAAGGAAATCTGGGCCAGCCATATCTGCGTGTGACAAAAGACAGCTGATGATATAACCTCACTTATATCACATGTTTGTTGTTAATGTGCTACCACAGCCCAATCAATTCCAAATATTGGATTAAGGACAATATCAAAAAATTAGTAAAAGTATAAACAATTTTAAGAAATCAAAGCATAATGTGTATATAGCTCTCTGAAGTTGTATTATTACAACATAGCCAATGCATTTAGATGTGTAAAATATAATTACACCACTAAAGGGGTCAATAAATGAGAAAATAATACAATAAAAACAAACTACACACACACAAACACACACACACACACACACACACACACACACACAGGGAGACTATACCAGACTATAGGAACCAAGGGTCTCTCTCCCTCTCTCTCTCTCTCTCTCACACACACACACACACTCAGGCAGACAATAGGCCCTGCTTGTTTAAGTCCAGATAAGGGAAATGTATGTAACACTATCTCTGGTCACTTTAACTCATAAGGTCTTTGTGTGTCTGTGACCAATGGATGTTCTTAAAAACATTGCCGGCAACTGTTCAAAGAGACTGCCAAGGTTGTTGAAAATACTTAAAAACATTGCCGGCAACTGTTCAAGCACTGAGTTGCTTATAGAAGCCTCACACATATGTGACAATAAGTCTTCTCTATCTGTCTGAAGCTGAGCAGATGTTTGTGACCCCAGGGGCACTGTGACGTGACCTGAGGATGTGAGAGAGATTTCCGAGCGGACATTACTTATTCATTTTTTCTTTCAGGGATATACAATAACGGTTCCCATATGGAGAAAAATATCAGAGATATCTCTGCCCATACCCCAGCTTATAAGCTTCTTGGCGCTATTCATTAGCTGTCTCATACACAGTCTTAGTTTACTATCCTTGTGGGGACTCCCCATAGGCGTAATGGTTTTTATACTGTACAAACTTTATTTTTTATCGCCATACACCAACCCTACACCTAAACCTACCCCTTGCAGAAAACTTTCTGTATTTTAACAATCTCAAAAAATGTATTCTCTATGATTTATAAGCTTTTGTACCCATGGTGACCTGAATTATGTCTCCACGGTGACACAAATCACCATAAGTTGGTGTGTATTAAGGTTTAAGTCCCCACCAGTGTAGAACAACAAGTACACACACACAGACACACACACACATCTCATGCACAGTTGTAAATTCAAGAGGCCTAGGTACGCACCATTTCAGAAAAGTGCCATAATGCGTAGCCCTTACGAAAAAGAAGTTTATTCAAGTGTGCTATTAGTATACTTATTTTAAACTAAAAATAGGAAAGTATACTTTTAGTTTACTTTTTATGTACTTCTCAGAAATGGGCTTTATGTACTTCTAAGATATATACTTATAATGACAATTAAGTATACTTGACTTATACTTACAAAAAGTCAAAATATACTTGAACTTTACTTAAGTATACTTACAGCAGACAGCATGGCAGCTTATTGGGCTTTTTGTGTGTGTGTACGCACCATTTCAGAAAAGTGCCATAATGCGTAGAGAACACAGAAAACCCCCTCTTGATCTATTATGACTGGCATTTTACTTAAACAAATGATCAGGATTATGGATTACACTGTACACATTTCATTTTTTTGGACTGTATATGTCATTACTATGACTGTAGATGAGGCCTTCTCTCTGAGAGCCATCAGCATACACTGTTTATAGAAATAAAATGAAAATTTCTACTTGAAAATGTTTGACTAAATTGGTATTTTTTTTTATTTTAGGACAATTATCCATCTCCCTATCCGTATGATGAACCGTCAACACACAGACTTTACGCACATGCAGGTTGCCAGATTGATGACACCAACAGGAACGAGCACACTTGACGATGAACGAAATGAAATACGCTGTGTGCCAACTGGCAACCCGGGGTGCCAAAATACAACTGGGTAAACTGGCAGTGGGCGGGTTTCACAAACCAAAACAGACAGACATTCTGGCCCGGAACGCACATTTTCAAAGGAGAATAATTGTCTGTAGCATTGTTTTTCAGATTAAAAAGAAGGTTAACTTAGTTTCTTAAATATCCGCAAACATATTATGGTATTTTTATGCTTTAGCAGAGTCAAAAACTTGCATACAGCACCTTTAATGAAATGATCAAGCACACGCACACCATACAAGGTGTAATATCCTGAGAACATTTTGAAAATGACATCTAATCAATATAATCTATCTTTTTAAATCAAACTATTTTGTACCGCATCCTTGTAATTGTCTAGCCATAAAGGCTGTCTTTCCACGGTTTTCTTTAACCATGATGTGCATGCATCACAAATGTTTACAGACTTATAACTGGTCTATATAAAAGTTAACTCATTCCCCATAGCGTTTTAATTTTTTATTTTCACAAACCTTCCTGGCCCCCAAAATATTTTGTTGTAGGCTATATATATATATGTGAACAGACAACAACAAAATAATTCTACTTCATGCGTTGTTTTTTTGTTTTTTTTTTGCAGGTAATTTTTATTTAGAAAGCAACATTTTGAGCAAAAGGCTGAGAGACTGTGTTTTTGTCCCACATGTGTATGAAATGTTTCTATCACTTGTTTCTGCCTCTTTTCGCTTGTGTTTGTAACTCTTTCAGAAGACGTTAGCACCCCCACCACATAAAAACATGGATTGCCGAAAATGGCAGGGACTCCTTGTCTCATAAATTACAGAAAAACTCTGCCAATGGTGGGAAAATAGTTACAAGCCCTACATGAACATTGAGGACCCTTATGTAAAAATACAACAAGTTTTTAATATAGCTACACTTTTAAATTCATGTTAGTGTATCATCATTTCTAAAAATAAAAATAGATTTGACAGAAGTAAGCTTTCTTTGTGAAAAGAACTATTTGTGTCTTTCTCAAAACTTTGATGAAGAGTTTAGTGAAGGATTTTAAAATGCTCTGACTGATAGGCTATTATCAGTATCAGTCTATGCTAGCTTTTGATGACTCGAATGGTGGTGTCTTGTATTTGCAAATCTCTGACAGTGCTAAAAGTGGTACCTACCTCACAAATATGACATGCTTGTGTTACTCACAACAGCAGTGTCTCAGTTTATCACTGCCAGACTGGTAAAATAATAGACAATACAAGAAGATAAGTTTTAATTCTTGTTTATTAATTAACTTCTGACCAATTTGCAACAACTGTAGGAGCTTCTCAGTCTGTCTATAGGCTTGAAATGAACACAAGACCACATTTTTTCTTTCTATCTCATAACATGTGCCTTTGCTTCGAAGCTCCATGGAATCAGAACACAATAAAAGGTGAAAGGTGGATACAATCAATAATGACAATCAATGATTTAATTTTATACCATAAATCAAAATGACATAAAAAAATAAAAATAAAAAACACTTTTTGTTCTTTTGGATGATACTCAGTATTTGAGTTAATCTCATAGTCTTAAGTCTTATACTTGAGACTATGGTTAACACTTGATAATAACTGTGGAACACACAACACTATTTATATTTATATTTATAAACACATACACTTATTTATCTAACACACATACTTGGTGTACACTTAAATTTTTGCACATAATATACCTGTACATACATAACTGCCTATTGTAATATACCTGCACATACAACTGTCAATTTGTATATTTTGTCATTCCTTACCTACTTCTTTGTATTTTTTATTCTTTTATTATGTGATTTTTGTTCTGTCGCCGTCATTCTGTTGCACTGCGGAGCTTCTGTCACGAAAACAATTTCCTCGTATGTGTAAACATACCTAGCAATAAAGCTCATTCTGATTCTGAAACTGTTGGTTTTGAAGGTAAACTTTATTTGCTTTGACAACTTTGGATGTTTGCTTGTCTTGTCGCTTACTGTGGCTGGTTAAGACTTGAAGATTTTATGGAGTAGAGCTTTTATTGCTCGACATATTATTGTTTCAAGTTTGATGAGGACACAGCATTGCACTTGAAGTGCAGGACCTGAACATAAACTACTTAATGTGATTTCAGACATATGTTTTTTGTATGACGGAGAAGAGAAGATGATTGAGTGAAACTTTTCCCACATGAAAAGCAGTAATACGGCTTCTCTCCAGTGTGGGTCCTTTCATGTCTTTTCCAAGATCCAAACTGAGCAAATCTCTTGTCACAGTGTGAACACTTGTAAGGTTTTTCTCCAGTGTGAATTCTCTGGTGCAGTTTCAGTTCAGCATCTCTCATAAAGGTCTTCCCACAATCAGAGCACATATGATTCTTCACACCGCTGTGAATCTTCTGGTGGCTTTTTAAAACAGCTAGCCACGAAAAACTCTTTCCACACAAAGAACACAGGTGAGGTTTCTCCTTTGTATGAACTGTCATGTGGTTCTTCAGGCATTTTGCCCCAGAAAAGCTTTTTCCACACTGATCACAGTTATATGGTCTTACTCCAGAATGAGTGGTCAGATGTGATTTAAAATTGTTTTGATTTGCAAAACTCTTCCAACACTGATCACACACATAAGGCTTCACTCCAGTGTGGATCCTCATGTGTTCAGTGAGGTTTCTTTTCTGTGTGAAACTCTTTCCACATTGATCACATGTGTATGGCTTCACTCCACTATGAATTCTCAAGTGAACTTTTAAAATTCTTTTGTAGGCAAAACTCTTCCCACACTGACCACATTTAAAAGGCTTCTCTCCGGTGTGGATTCTCATGTGATCCTTTAAAGCATTGTTTTGAGTGAAAGTCCCTCCACATTGATCACACGTGTAAGGCTTCTCTCCGGTGTGAACTATCATGTGAAGTTTAAGACTTAGTTTGTTTATGTAACTATTTCCACACAGACGACAAGTGGGCTTTTTTTGCCTTTTTGCTGTTCTTCTCTGTAAGAAATTGCTTTCAGTCTGATGTTTCTGCTCCGTTTCACTCAGATCTTCGCTCTCCTCATTCTCTTCTAATTTGAAAATAAAGGTTTAATTTTAAAACATAAATTCAAAGACAGAAATGTAAAGGGAAATAACATTTGTTCTAGAAAATTATGATTGTTTTGATGATTTTTTTCATAAGTCAGTATAACATAATATAAATTAATGTCTCTGGAACTTTAATTGGATATATTGATCTTCTAATAAATATGAATGTTTGCTCCTTTCCCTGATCCTTTGCTAGAAAAAAAAAATCAGTTTCAGGCTCCAGTTTGTACCCAGTTCATAAAAGTGTTTGGTATATTATTTATATAATATTATTTCACAGCTTTTAAGACTTTTTTAATTACAACCTCTAAATCTAATTGAAAACTTTTTTTAAGTTTTAGAATATAAATGTTCTTCAGCATCATAAATGTAGAATCAAGATTAAACACCAACCTCTTTGTTCTTCAGAATCTTCATGTTCCATTCTGCAGGGTTCTGGATCACTCATGTTCTCACCGTTCTTTCTTGAACTGTCTTCTTCACTTGTAGACTGGTGGGAATATTCCAGCATTTATCAGGGAATTGCTGTGGGAGGAGCTTCACTGGTGAGTTGCTGTGGGAGGAGACTCACAAAAGTTGGATGGCTGTGCATGAAAAGCAGATCTGGCAAAATCCAAAATAAAGGAGCTACGGAGTTACACACAGTTTAAGAATTTATGTTTTGTGTTTATCTATCAATTTATGAAAATGTAACATTTAGTTATGACTCATTTCTGTTTTATTTGTGAATAATCTAAACATTTAATTCCATTTGTATCTTTTTACCAACCGTATTAACAAAAGAAAAGAGATATAGAAAAATATACATTCGTACCACAATTAAAATAATCAAAATATAAACTATGAATAATAAAACACACTCTTAAAAATAAAGGTGCTTCACGATACCATAGAAGAACCTTTAACATCTGAAGAACCTTTCTGTTTCACAAAAGGTTCTTCAGATTATTCTTCAGTTTTTGTTAATTGTGTTTTTTTTTTTTTTACCTTGTTTTTATATGAAACTTGATTTTTCACAGACTATAAAAAAAAATATATATATATTAAAAGATTCATATATTGGTATTAAAGTTGGCCTCAATGTGACACCAATAAAATTGCTTTAACTGGCTGTTTACATCTAAAGACATCAGCATAATGAATGAGGTGAAAACAGGAACTACTGACATGTAATATAGAGCCGGAGGCATTTTAGCAACACTTCTAAACCAGAATATCAGCAGAGATCTCACTTTATTAATCTAACTTCATAAGTGTTTGTGGAAGAATCAGATTATATGAATCAGGATATGAGCTATAAAACTCTATAATAGCATTAATTCTCACAATCTGAGAAGAATAAAACAAAATCAAATTACCCCTTTGAAATGGCTATTTTCATACAGCCTGAAATCAAACATCATTCCAAACAACTTTTCTGGCTTTATTTACAGTTTTGGTCTTACAACATCAAACCAATGAAAGAAAAAAAACACAACAGTTCTGCAAATTAATTTTAAAAAATAAATAAATAGAATAACAGGGTCAAAAAAGTCATCAGCCCCTTGATTTAAAATATTTTGTAGAGCCACTTTCTGCTTTAATTACAGCCATCAGTCTTTTTTTGGATATGTCTGTACTAGCTTTTTCACATAAAGTGGATTGATGTGTATAAGGAAAAGCAGATCTTCCAAAATCCCAAAAAATAAAATAAATAATAAATAAATAAATACATAAAAATAGTTACTGAGTCAGTTACACACAGTTTAAGCATTTATGTTTTGTGTTTATCTATCAATTCATGAAAATGTAACATTTTGTTTTGTTTGTGAATCATCTAAACATTTAATTCCATTTTTATCCTTTTACCAACCGTATGAACAAAAGAAAAGAGATATAGAAAAATATACATTCAAAGATTTCTATTTTGGTATGAAAAGCAGTGATCACGTAGTTGACATCAATGTGACACCAATAAAATGAGCTTTAACTGACTGTTTACAGGTGATCTAAAGACATCAACATGAATGAGGTGAAAACAGGAACTACTGACATGCAATATAGAGCCGGATGCATTTTAACATGTTAATAGTGACACTTTTAAAGCAGCACATCAGCAGAGATCTCACTTTATTACTCTCATTTTGGAGGAGGAGACGATGGGCTGAAGGACTGAGGTGGAGTCCAGGGCTCGGAGGCTGGAGGAGGAGACTGGGGATCCTCAAACCTATAATTCATTAGCATCAACACACGAATTCCATTTCAAAACATTAAATTAACCTCAATCCAGGACGACAAACGAGATGATTAATTAACACAGGTGAACCAAATTAACTAATCAGGGCAACTCAAGAAAACTAGGTCAAAAGGAAGACTAAAGCAGGAGAAGAGGAACACAAACAAAAGTCCATAATTGTGACAACTATATTTATTTAAAAATGGAATCATATGCAGACATTTTTGTGTAATTGGGTAGGTGTAGTCGAGTTTGTACAGTAAACAATCATTATGTCTATGGAGTGTCCCCGCAAACCAGATGTGTAGTAATACTTCCAATGATTGGCCCGTGCTAAATTTCTTTCCATAAGCATAACAACTTTTTAAATTATACATTATACTAAATGATGTTTCTGAAAATATAAAAAAAAATGTAGAAAGTTTGCTGTGATGGTAGGTTTAGGGATGATGCTGTATAAAATTCATTAATATAAATAAATATAAATATTAAAGGTTCTAAATATAATGTTTTTCTATGAAACTGCTTTGCACCAGTTTGTTTTGTGAAAAGCTATACAAATAAATGTGAATTGAATTGAATTATGTCTATGGAAAGCCTCCATAAAACATGGACATTTGACATGTCTGGACATGTCGGGGCCCACAGTAGCCCTTATCGTTTGTCTGTTAAAATATATATTTTTTCCCTTTACTTATTTCAACGTCGCTGGTTCCTCATTACAATCAACCGAAAACTTAGTAAGCTAAGCAGCTGTCAGATGACCGGTGTTGTTTTTTAAATATTTTTCATACTTATGCAACATCACAGGTCAAGCAGGGTGAATATAATCAGACAGCCAGCCGTAACTTAATATTTTCAGCCTCATTTCTAACTTTCTACGTATGGCGAAATATTTTATAATTCAACTTCAACTATTTGCAAACCTTTTATTTGAGGCTCTGCTACCATTGTTTAAAGACCTAATTTCTCAACCTCCTGAAAATGTAAATCATTTTCATTATGCTCAGATTTTTTTATTGATATGATTGTTATTCATTTAGCCAAGTTTTAATTCTTTATTTTCATTTCATTATAATGCTGAGAATCAGAAAACAACCAGAATATGAAATAATTCTTTATTTTACACGAGAGAGAGAGAGAGAGAGAGAGAGAGAGAGAGTCATTTTAATTTTTTCTCATTTATTACTCATTTATTGACTCCTTTTTTACTTTGGCGGTGTAAATTAATTCTGTATTTTACACATCTAAAATGCTTTGGCAGTACTGTAACACAAATGTCATACCAATAAAGCAACTTGCTCTTTAAAGAGGGATATATACCCAATATGCTTTGATCTCTTAAAATTGTTTATACTTATTTTTTGATATTGTCCTTAAACCAATATCTCTTTCTCACTCCCATGTAGATTGAACAAAACCCCTGTAATGGCATGCCATCCAATACTGTGCACATGTGGTCCACAGCTGTCCCAGACGATTAAATTAAAAAAACAAACATGAAACACTCCATTTTGAACTTTGACATGCCCAATTTAAACAAATCTCATATTTCACCCACGGAAGTCACAGATCAACCTCGGTTATCCATCTATATTAAAAACAGATGGCATAGCACATCTGGAGATCATTAAAAGGTCATCCATCAAAAATTTTGACATTTAGTGGCACTATAATTTGTTTTAGTATTGCATCTGTAGTAGACCCATCTTTTCTAAAACCACATTGATGACTGTTAATTAACACCGTCTCAAAAAAAATATGTTAACATTTGAACAATATTTTTTTCCATCCACTTGCAAAGATGTGATGTTAGAGCAATAGGCCTATAGTTACATGATTCCAGGATCCTTCCCAGGTTTGTGAAATGGTAGGATTTTTGCTCTTTTCATGTTAAATAATTCTAATATAAACTTTAGAGCCCTGATCTTGTCCTGGGGCTGTTTTTTTTTATTTCCTATTACAACTCTTTTTAATTCCATCATATTGAATTCCAAATCCATAGGTGCATTTTCATTTTTCTTTTTTAGTTAGTACCAGTCTACTATCTCTTAACATTTCTTCTTTCTTTTTTATGATAATCACTGAGGGATGACTACCATTATGTATGCTTGTGAAAAACCTTACCTAATAAATTGGCTTTTTCCTTCTCTGTCACAGCAATTTATTCTCCACTTGACAGAACTGGCATTGTTCTATGAACTCTTTTCTCACCCATTTTCTTAATTGTATTCCATACATCACCTAGCTCAGTTTTTCAAGATTCAAGATTTTTATTCGTCACATACAGAATATATAACCAGCAGTGAAATGTGAGTATAGTCCGCTACATGGACAGTGCAATTATTAAAGAATACAACACTAAGAATATTTTTATAAATATAGGTATGGAAAAAGTAATATATATATATATATATATATATATATATATATATATATATATATAATATATATATACCACACACACACAGGTGCTTCTCAATAAATTAGAATGTTGTGGAAAAGTTCATTTATTTCAGTAATTCAACTCAATTGTGAAACTCGTGTATTAAAATAAATTCAATGCACATAGACTGAAGTAGTTTAAGTTTTGGTTCCTTTAATTGTGATGATTTTGGCTCACATTTAACAAAAACCCACCAATTTACCACCTCACCACCAATCTCGACAAATTAGAATATGGTGACATGCCAATCAGCCAATCAACTCAAAACACCTGCAAAGGTCTCCTGAGCCTTCAAAATGGTCTCTCAGTTTGGTTCACTAGGCTACACAATCATGGGGAAGACTGCTGATCTGACAGTTGTCCAGAAGACAATCATTGACACCCTTCACAAGGAGGGTAAGCCACAAACATTCATTGCCAAAGAAGCTGGCTGTTCACAGAGTGTTGTATCCAAGCATGTTAACAGAAAGTTGAGTGGAAGGAAAAAGTGTGGGAAAAAAAAGATGCACAACCAACCGAAAGAACCGCAGCCTTTTGAGGGTTTGTCAAGCAAAATCGATTCAAAGATTTGAGTGAACATCACAAGGAATGGACTGAGGCTGGGGTCATCAAGAGCCACCACACACAAACGTGTCAAGGAATTTGGCTACAGTTGTCGTATTCCTCTTGTTAAGCCACTCCTGAACCACAGACCAACGTCAGAGGCGTCTTACCTGGGCTAAGGAGAAGAAGAACTGGACTGTTGCCATTGGTCCAAAGTCCTCTTTTCAGATGAGCGCAGGTTTTGTATTTAATTTGGAAACCAAGGTCATAGAGTCTGGAGGAAGGGTGGAGAAGCTCATAGCCCAAGTTGTTTTAAGTCCAGTGTTAAGTTTCCACAGTCTGTGATGATTTGGGGTGCAATGTCATCTGCTGGTGATGGGCCATTGTGTTTTTTGAAAACCAAAGTCACTGCCTTTTTTTTACCAAGAATTTTTGGAGCACTTAATACTTCCTTCTGCTGACCAGCTTTTTGAAGATGCTGATTTCATTTTCCAGCAGGATTTGGCACCTGCCCACACTGCCAAAAGCACCTAAAGTTGGTTAAATGACCATGGTGTTGGTGTGCTTGACTGGCCAGCAAACTCACCAGACCTGAACCCCATAGAGATCTATGGGGTATTGTCAAGAGGGAAATGAGAAACAAGAACCCAATCTGTGCAGATGATCTGTAGGCCACTGTCAAAGAAACCTGGGCTTCCATACCACCTCAGCAGTGCCACAAACTGATCACCTCCAAGCCACACCGAATGGCAGTAATTAAAGCAAAAGGACCCCCTACCAAGTATTGAGTACATGTACAGTAAATGAACATACTTTCCAGAAGGCCAACAATTCACTAAAAATGTTTTTTTATTGGTCTTATGAAGTATTCTAATTTGTTGAGATAGTGAGTTTTGTTAAATGTGAGCCAAAATAATCACAATTAAAAGAACCACAGACTTAAACTACTTCAGTCTGCGTGCATTTATTTTATTTAATACACGAGTTTCACAATTTGAGCTGAAATAAATGAACTTTTCCACGACATTCTAATTTATTGAGAAGCACCTGTATGTATATATATATATATACATATATATATACATATATATATATAAAAATGCGCAGGACAGTATACTGTAGACTTAATAAATATTAAGATGAGCAGAAATGTACAAGAGAAGAATGTGCAAACAGGTTGTGCAGGGTAGTTACATAGCAGCAATAGAGGTAAAAAAGTAAATAAATAAAAATTACAGAAATTGCTATGTGCAAGTGACAATTTCAGTATATTAAATATCTTACTGATTATTAAGTGAAGTCATGCTGATGTCAAGAGACTGAGTTTGAGTTTAGGAGCCTGATGGCCTGGGGGAAGAAGCTCCTCCTAAGACACTCAGTTTTTGCCATCAGGCTACGGAAGCACTTACTAGATGCCAGTAAAATGAAAAGACAGTTACCAGGGTGGTTGGAGTCCTTGATGATTTTAACAGCTCTGCTTTTGCAGCGTTTGAGGTAGATGTCCTGCAGAGAGAGTAGAGCAGACCCTGAGATGTGCTCAGCTAAGCACACAACTCTCTGCAGGGCTTTGCAGTCTTGACTGGAGCTGTTCCCATACCACACTGAGATACCCTGAGTTAATACACTTTCTATGGTCCCTGAAAAGAAGTTTTCAGGATCACTGGCGAAACCCTGAATTTCCTCAGCTGTCGCAGATGGTACAGTCTTTGCCTGGCTTTATTAACCTCAAATTTGAATGTGTGAAGTCTAAGTCAGGTCCTCGGAGATGTTTACACCAAGGTACTTGAAGCTGCTCACCCTCTCCGCAGGGGTCCCACTGATCATAAGAGTATAGGGCTGCTGCTATCTCTTCCTGAAGTCAACAATCAGCTCTTTAGTTTTGCTCACATTCAGAGAGAGATAATTGTCCTGGCACCATGATGTTAATTTCTCTTCCTTACAGCTGCTTTGAATGCAATCGAGGCAGCGTGACTCTGCCGATAAAGCTGCTGAAAAAGCCGCTCGTCAACTTAACATCACTAATAAAACTAGTCGGAGGACGAGGTTCGGAGGGCCCCAAAGCAAGTGAACATCAGGAATGTCAGGAATCACATGAATTCCTGACGTTCTTTCCCTTATGGGGCCTCCGAAACCTCGCTGCTCTATCTGCTGCTTCCTGAGGTGCTGATTGGCTGAGTCGCACTGCCTCGATTGCATTCAAAGCAGCTGTAGAAAGAGCTACAATATTTCTACCAATATTTGAGCAAAATTCTCTCCACACATTTCTTTTTGCAGATTTAATTGTTCTTCTCACAATAGCTGCTTTTCTTTTGTTTTCTACCAAGTTATCCATACTCATGTTTTTCCTGAATTTTTTGAGAGCATGATTCCTTTAATTTATATAGAACATTCATCTTTCCACCATGGAGCTAGTTTCTTTGGAATGTATTCTTCTGCAGCATTTACTATCGAGCTGACTTTATTTACAAAATTATCTACATTACCATTAGCATTACCACACTGTTTTTTAAAATCTTCCCAATTTGCTTTGACAAAACACCATCTGTAGATATAATAATTTGGTTATATACATACACATCAACATTAACTTTACAAAAAAATTGGAAAATGCCAATCACTGCCAAGATTTTCTTTGCTTACTTTCCATTCTATTAAGCTGAGATCGTTCACCAGCTAAAGGGAAAATTTAATGTGCCTAGCGTTTTCGACTCGTACATTACACGTCACATCCTGATGTCATGTGTCATTATGGGACCTTTATGGGTTGTGTGTGAACGCACGCACATGTTCCAGGAAATCACTGGCAGTGTGAAAGGGGCAAAATATAGCAACCTGGGAACAATTGCTGGGACACATTACCTGTGTATTTTCCGGAATCACAGTGTGAAAGGGGCTTATCATTCTGCTCAGTTCCAATATACACTACTTTACATATGAACGCCACAAACTTTGTTCTGTCCACTAACAAGGTTCTATTTTTTTAATTTTGAATTTATGAGAGGATTCTCTCATAATATTTTGAGCTCCTGCCTTTCCTTTTTCTTTTTCTGCTTCTGCGGGTTTATTATACAACTTTGCCTATGCTTGGTTACGTCTGGTACTTTAAAGCTTCTGCAAAAGAGACATTATTCAGAATTTTGATATTTTTTTGAGCTTCTTTAGCATAGGCTATAGAAATCTAAACATACAATATATCAAAAGAAAGAAACCCTTTCCTTTAAAAAAAAAAAACAAAAAAAAAAAACAACATACATCAAGCATTCTTTTTTTTTTTTTTTTTTTTGCATGTAAGTTTTATTTAAAAAGCAACATTTTGAGCAAAAGGCTGAGAAAGCTGTGTTTTTGTCAAAGACTTCAACATGACTCTATCACTTGTTTCTGCTTCCTTGTTACCTCTTCTTCTCCCTTTTTCTGATCCAACTACTCCTCTCCCTCTTACAACTATTCCTCTCCCAGGCATATTTTCTCTCTCTCTGATTCTTGGTGTTGTTCTGCATCCACAAAACCAATTCAAAGGGGTCTTTATTCCTCTATGTTCATGTAATGGAAAGAACATCAACACCTGACTATTCCTCCAACTGAGACCGTTTCTGCTTCTTTTCACTTGTGTTTTGAGCCAGAAATTCAGTTATTTTCAGAAGACGTGTAATATATAGCGCCTCCACCATATAACAGTAAAAACCTGCACTGCTGAAAATGGCAGGGAAGTGTTGGGTCATAATTGACAGAAAACTCTGTCAATGGTGGGGAAATAGTTAAAAAGCCCTACATGAACATGGAGGACCCAAAATACAACAGGTTTTTAAAATATAGCTATATACATGTCTAAATTCATGCTAGCGTTTCACCATTTTAAAAAAAGATTAGACAAAAGTAAGTTTTCTTTGTGAAAATAATTTATGTCTTTCTAAAAACTTTGAAGAAGAGTTTAATGAAAGATTTTAGGAAAGCTCTGACTGATAGGCTTTTGATCAGTATCAGTTTATACCAGCTTATGATGACTCGAATGGTGGTGTCTCGTATTTGCCGCTCTCTCACAGCGCTTAAGGTAACTGCTTCAAATATGACTTGATCGTGTAAACCACAGTGCCAGTGTCTCTGTCTGCACTGCCAGGCCAGTACAATAAGAGATCATACAAGATGAGTTTTAATTCCAGCTTTATTAATTCATTCATAACCCATTTGCAATAACGTAGGAGCTACTCAGTCTTTATACACAGGCTTAAAACGAACACTAGCACATTTTCTTTTGATCTCATACCATGTGCCTTTAGGATCTCCATAGAATCAGAACACAATAAAAGGTGGTTGATACAATCAATAATGGCAATCAATGATTTAATTTAAAACATATGATATATGAGAAAAAAAAAAATCTTAGATATTGTTCTTTTTTGGGAGAAACTCAATGTCTGAGTTAATCTCAATATCAATCTTAAAACTGTTATTTTTAAAGATGAACTTTATTTGCTTTGACAACTCAGGGTGTTTGCTTGTCTTGTCGCTTACTGTGGCGGGTTAAGACTTGAAGATTTTATGAATTAGAGATTTTATTGCTCGACATATTATTGTGTCAAGTTTAATGAGAATGTAGCATTGCACTTGAAGTGCAGGACCTGAACATAAACTACTTAATGTGATTTCAGACATATGTTTTTTGTATGACGGAGAAGAGAACATGATTGAGTGAAACTTTTCCCACATGAAGAGCAGTGATATGGCTTCTCTCCAGTGTGGGTCCTTTCATGTCTTTTCCAAGCTCCAATTTGAGCAAATCTCTTGTCACAGTGTGAACACTTGTAAGGTTTTTCTCCAGTGTGATTTCTCTGGTGTAGTTTAAGTTCGGCATTTCTAATAAAGGTCTTTCCACAATCAAAGCACATATGATTCTTCGCACCGCTGTGTCTTTCCAGGTGATTTTTTAAATGTCGCAGCTGACCAAAACTCTTTTCACAGAAAGAACACTTGTGAGGTTCCTCCTTTGTATGAACTGTCATGTGGTTCTTCAGGGATTTTGCCCCAGAAAAGCTTTTTCCACACTGATCACAGTTATATGGTCTTACTCCAGAATGAGTGGTCAGATGTGATTTAAAATTGCTTGGATTTGCAAAACTCTTCCAACACTGATCACAAGTATATGGCTTCTCTCCAGTGTGGATCCTCATGTGTTGAGTTAAGGTTATTTTGAATGTGAAACTCTTTCCACATTGATCACATGTGTATGGCTTCACTCCACTATGACTTCTCATGTGAACTTTTAAAACTTTTTTGTAGGCAAAACTCTTCCCGCACTGACCACATGTAAAAGGCTTCTCTCCGGTATGAATTCTCATGTGATCCTTTAAAGCATTGTTTTGAGTGAAAGTCCCTCCACATTGATCACACGTGTAAGGCTTCTCTCCAGTGTGGATCTTCATGTGTCCCTTAAGGGTTCCTTTTTGTGCGAAACTCTTCCCACATTGATCACATCTGTGTGGTTTCTCTTCACTATGAACGATCATGTGAAGTTTAAGGTTTAGGAAACTCTTTCCACACTGAGGACAAGTGGGCTTTTTTTGCTTTTTTGCTGTTCTTCTCTGTAAGTATTTGCTTTTAGTCTGAGAGAGATGATGTTTCTGCTCCGCTTCACTCAGATCTTCGCTCTCCTCGTTCTCTTCCATCAGATCTAAATTCAAAGTAAAGCTTTAACTTTAAGTAAACGACAGAAAGACAGAAAAAAAAAGTATGATTTTTTGATTATTTTTGAATATAAATTAATTATATGTCTCTGGAACTTTAAATGAATTAGAAATATTGATCTTCTAATTATTATTTTTAAAACATTATTATCATAAATCCCAAGTTTTGCAGTGAGAACTATTAAATGTTTAATTAACTACACAATTATCTAGGGCTGCCCACTAATAGTCAACTAATCATTAGTCAACCAGAAGAGGCTTTGTTGACCCAAATTTTATTAGTTGCTTAGTCGCAGAAAAAAAAAAAGACGGACAGATCGTTAACAGCTAGTCTATGATACATCGACAGACAGGACATCCAAAGGCTCGACAATCATTAATCTACCTCTCAAATATGGCTTATCATCTGAAATATGTAAGTATTAGCAACTTTACATGGCTGCTCAAGCTAATGTTAACCTAGAGAAATGTGCGCTATTTAAGTGTGTGTGTGGAAGCTGAACAGCGCTCTCTGCAGGACAGATGGAGGCGCCGGTGCGCTCACTTGCTCTTAAAATACTCCTTCATTTTCGGTCATACAGATAAGAGTAATACATCTTTCAAATCTGTACAGACTCTATGTTTAATTGTATGCACTCACAATACCGCGCTTTTGTAAAATAATGAAAGCAAACATGATGCGCTTTCTGCCATCTCGGTCTGTGAACTTGAACGCGAAACTCTGAGTATATTTTTGCCTTACAGACATTGTCTACTTTTAAATGAACTAATTCAAATGGAAAACAAATTCTCAAAATATGTAAACTGTATGAAAAATGAATACAGGCGCATCCACTGAGGAGTCAGTGTTGCCGACTTCATCTCTTAATCCTAAAACGTCTATGATCTTATAGACAACCCTGTATAATTCACTCTTCTTCTTCTGAATTAACTCCTGGTTTAAACATATCTGACCCTGGACAACACAACACATCACAAGAGTAATTTATTTTAATACTGAGTTTTACACATCATCTGAAAGCTGAATAAATAATCGTTCTATTGATGTATGTTTTGTTAAGATAAGACAATATTTGGCTGAGATACAACTATTTAAATATATCAGGAATCTGAGAGTGCAAAAAAAAATCTAAATATTGAGAAAATCCAATAGTTGGATTTTAAGTTGTTTAACGATTTTAAGATTTAAAGTTGTCCAAATGAAGTCCTTAGCCATGCATATTACTAATGATAATTATTTTATATATATTTACAGTAGGAAATTTACAAAATATCTTCATGGAACATGATCTTTACTTAATATCCTAATGATTTTTGGCATAAAAGAAAAAGCGACAATTTTGACCCATACAAAGTATTTTTGTCTGCTGCTACAAATATATCCCTGCTTCTTGGTTTTGTGGATCAGTAGCTGATGTGACTGAGTGGAAATGGGGACTAATTTGCTTATTCATGGATCTATGTATACTAAATAAAGCAAGGTTGTCGAGTTACATTCAAGATATTTAAATAAATTTTTTCCCAAATAAAAAAAATTGTGATATTTGTCATTTTGATCATTGTTAGAATCCACCCACCGGCCCAAAAAGTGGAATCCAGCGGCCTGGTTGAAGGTTTAATGTGTATTCAGTCTTTTACATGCACTTCTGAATTTATCAGGATTTAGTTTTAATTTTAGTCTAGCTCCGTGTTCAATCTGACTCCAATTTCATGTGATCATTAAATATAGGCAATGTTTCTAATTAAAAGCTGATCACAGATATCGATTCTTTATTAATTTAGATATTCGAGTATTCTGGAAATCCCATACTTTCGATTATTCGTTCATTAGGGACCAGATATCGCACATGAATTGCACTTGGACGATAGTGAACCCACGGAAACAAACTCATCAGTTCTGAACTTACTCAGAGGATGCAGAGTAGTTATAATACCTTTAAGTGAGCTATTTTCTCCTATAACCACGAGAGCTACATTGTGTTAAGCCAGTGACAGTCCGAAATCAGAAGCCCCTAATGGTGTTCCCCATAGTTCATCCACTGGTGCTTCAGTATGATCTGTTCTGAACGTAGATTTGCGGAAATACCACTACACATTAATCTACTTGAAAAATGATTTTAGAAGAGATTGGAATAAATCAAAGATAACAATTTGTTATTAGTCAGGTAAAATTGTATAATACATAATTACACAATAAGAAGCCAATTTAGAAAAGATAATGCAATTGTGAATCACATTGTAGCCACGTGGCAACCCTGCTCCAGTACATGGTTTACTATCCTAATTTAACACAAGACACACGGTCTACAATGCATAGCATCAACAAACTTTTACTTAAGTATTTCAAAGAACACTTACAGCAAAGTAATTGTGTGTTTTAAAGAATAAACTTTACTAACCTATGTACAAATGTAGGAGCACTATACAGTGTGCTCTATGGGAACAATGTGTTTAACACAATTATATTTTTGAATCATACCTGACAGAAGATAGACACACAGCAGTGAGAGTTCTGTTGCAGAGCTCCAGAGACTCTCACACACTGCATGGCGGTCTCTGGCTATAGAATCCCAAAGTAGTGTTTTGTCACTTATATACTCAAATAAGAAAAACAAAGAACTGTTCCATAGCCGTGGGAAAATATTTTATCTGGGGGGTGCTGGGGGTGGGGCTTGATGTTGCAGACTTTGCTCACTGTATAATTTGTTCGTTGTTTGAATAACTGAGGACATGCAGCGTTATAATTAAACCAAAAACGTCTTTTTTTTTTTTAAACGAGATCAGGTTAAATACAAATTCAGCCTTACTGAAATATTTTTGTCATAATATGGTAGCTTAGTTGCCTAAAACGTTATGATGTGCGTAGATTGCATTAGGCTACAGTGGTTTGATCGCGTTTGACCAGAGACTAGAGCGCAATTAAAGAGCTGTGCTTATGTGATTGCCGGGGGCCATCTTAAAAAGGCGATAAAATGGCTCATAAAAAGGATGAGGACTTGAATGGTTTTTACAAGTCGGTAAGTAAAATTACGATAATATCGCGTATAAAGAGCTCATAATATTTAGCCTGACCATGATGTTCATGATGAATATAAATCTCTCCTTTCACTGATCCTTTGCTTGAAAAGATTCAGTTTCAGGCTCCAGTTTGTACCCAGTTCATAAAATGTGCTTGAAATATTATTTATATAATATTATCTCAGCTTTTAAGACTTTGCTAATTACAACCACTAATTATGTTTTAAGTTCTATAACCTTAATGTTCTTCAGGATCATAAATATAGAATCAAGATTAAACACCAACCTCTTTGTTCTTCAGAATCTTCATGTTCCAATCTGCAAGGTTCTGGATCACTCATGTTCTCACTGTTCTTTCATGAACTGTCTTCTTCACTTGTAGACTTGTGGCATATATCAGGGAATTGCTGTGGGAGGAGCTTCTTTAGTGAGTTGTTGTGGGAGGAGCTTCACATAAAATGGATTGATGTGTATAAGGAAAAGCAGATCTGCCAAAAAAATAAAAATAAATAAATAACACAGTTTAAGCATGTATGTTTTGTGTTTATCTATCAGTTTATGAAAATGTAACTAAGTTATTACTTATTGCTGTTTTGTTTGTGAATCATCTAAACGTTTCCTTCCATTTTTACCATTTTACCAACTGTTTGAACAAAGGAAAAGAGATATTAAAAACATACATTCATACCACAATTAAGATTATCAAAATATGAAATGTATGAATTAAAAAAAAAAAAACCGGAGGAACAAATTCAGAAATAAATGTATAGATGTATAAGCAACAAATAACACATTGCCTACTCTGAGTGTAACGTCGTGTAGCTAAGTTTTTGTTAATGGGTTTTTAAATTTTTCTTGTTTTATATGAAACTCTAAAAAAGTAAATGCTTTATCATTAGATTATAGATACATTAGATTTATGTCTTCTAGGTAAGACAAGTCACATAGTTGGCCTCAATGTGACACCAATAAAATGAGCTTTAACTGGCTGTTTACGGGTGATCTAAAGACATCAGCATGAATGAGGTGAAAACAGGAATTATTGAGATTCAGTATAGAGGCATTTTAGCATTTTAATAGTGACACTTATAAACCAGCACATCAGCAGAGATCTCACTTTATTACTCTCATTTTATAAATGTTTGTGGTAGAATCAGATTATGTATATACAAATAACACTATCTTTAATGTAACCCTTTCCACCATAGGCTCGTGATGAGGCAAGTACGTTATACAGCAGCGTATAAAGTATTGAACCCTCTTAACCCTAATGCTTGGTAAAAGGGTGAAAGAGACATTCCATTGTATAACGACCCTGTCTAAGAACACTATGATTCTCACTATCTCTTTGCTTATCAATGGGTACCTGAAAGAATATTCTTGGTTTTAAAACATAGAATATTACCACAGAAAACACTGAGCTACACAAATACAATGGCTGGTGAAAGAATAAACAACAAGAACGCCATAGCTCAAATTCCTCCTTTTGTATTATACAAAACAAAACAACAAAACAACAAAAAACAAAAAATAAAAAAAAAAAAAACAAAGAGGAAAAAAAAACCCGGGCCCGGGTAATGAAGTCAATAGTCTGTGATAACCTGAGTGCAATCTTATTTTTCAGTTCTTTTTTAGCAGGCCTGCATTAAGTTAGTTCGTTGGCGCGCTTAATGTTGGAGCTCATAAAATGAAGAAAGCAACAATACCTCCTGGTGTAGAGTGAAAAACCCGGATCCTACCGCGATTGTAACTCTCTCTCTCGTCAGGCGAACTCCGTTTGCAAACGGTAGTCATGTGTCATGCGCAATAGATGCGGCTCTGAGAGCCGATGCTTTGTAGTGAATCAGAAGAGCCGGCTCGCATAGATTTATTTCGCATCGAGTGAGAGCCGGCTCCCATTTTTTTTCCTTTTGCTGCTTACCTCAAGGCAGAACTTTGTTTTGATTGGTCAGCAATCACATCGCGGCCAATCAGATGTGAGGATATGGGATCATACCATTATGTAAAACACAGAGAGGGGGGAAACAGGGCAGATAATCAGAGAAAGAAGAAATAGGGTCAGTCCATCAAAGCTGAGGCATCTGGTTTTTTCTGAATGCCAATCTTCACTGAGGACATTAATACTGTTTGCTTGAGTTTGGTTCTAGTTCTGTTCTGTGGATTTATTTGCTGTTTTGTTGTTAATTTGTGCAATAAAATGTTTGATTCAAATATTAAACAAAACAAACAAAAGAATGGTTTTGTAACAAAATAAATGCACAAAATTAGGCAATAATAAGGATTCTCATAAAAACACTGCACATGAAAGGGTTTTCAAAACACAAACCATTAATTTTTGCAAAGTTATGGTAAAATAAAGGCCTACCAAAAAATCCCAAATTAAGAGCCATTCAGGAGTCGAAAGAGATTAGATTTTTTTATAACTACATTCATAGTAACCTAATTAGATTTTAATGTCTGTAAACAAATAAAACAATCATTCTGGGTATGTTTTGGTAACCAAAAATTGACTTTGGGTATGCGCTTAAATGGACAAATATACACCAAAATGTTGCCTTGGTGTTAAATAATTTGCTTCACTTAAATACATTCACTTATGTTTTAAGTGAACAAACACTTAGGAAAGTAATTGAATGCTTGTCAGCATATTAGATCTTTGCACTCGGTCCTTAAATGATAACAGCCAATAAACCTGCTGCTGTCGCTATCATTTATTGTTAATAAAGCAACAAAAGAAAACAAGAGATTTCTTCATTGCTCTTCACTGAATAATTTAAGTAGCTTAAAAAACAATGTATGTTTAATTCATATGGTGAAGAATGCAATGTTTTATTTTTACATTTGACTTTAATTTTTGTATAGGAGGCAATTATTTTAAGTAGACCAAATTGTTTATTTCAGTTTGTATATTTTTTTTTCACTATATTGTATTTGTCCTATTGTTTGTAATTTTCCTCCTTTTTCCAACTGTTGTTGTTTGTTGACTTGTTGGCCCATATTTCACAGCTTTATGCAACAAAAATATTTTGTTTAGATACAATGTGTAAGTGATAAAAATGAATAATTTTAAACATTTTGAATTCAGAATAATTTTTTTCTTCACAATATAATTGTTTTTTTAGGTTACATCCATGTTATGATTTGAGTGTGGCACGTTGTAATAATGAATAATTCTGTTCTGTCATCTATCTACAATATTAATCAACAAAATTACAATATCAAGGGAAACAAAAATGATGATTTTTGTCATAATCGTGCAGCTGTGGCAGAGATGTTAGAAGTGTTATCACGAGTCATTATCACATCACAATACAACATTAGCCTAACTATCAAAATCAGCTGGAAACATATATTTGAGCTGAGTTACTATGGTCTAGAGCTGACATTGCTTGTCACAGTGTGAACACTTGTATGGTTTTTCTCCGCTGTGGGTCCTTCTCATGTATTCTCAGATGTTCTGACAATTTGAATCTCTTGTCACAGTGTGAACACAGTAATTAAGTTTTTTTTTTCACTGTGAATTCTCAGGTACAGTTTCAGTTCGGCGTGTGTAATAAAAGTTTTCCCACAATCAAAGTGCATTTGATCTTTCACACCTCTGTGTCTTTTCAGGTGTATTTTAAGAGCACTCGGCTCCCTAAAACTCTTTCCACACAAAGAACAAATGTGTGGCTTCTCCTGAACTTTCAGGTGGCTCTTCAAGGTTAATGCTGAAAGAAACATTTTTCACACTGATCACAGTAAAATGTTTTTTTCTCCAGAGTGAGAACGCAGGTGCAATTTAAGAGATGGCATGTACAAAACTCTTCCCGCACTGATTACATGTATAAGGCTTCTCTCCAGTGTGGATTTTCATGTGATCATTGAGTAAACTTTTTATTGCAAAGCTCTTCCCACACTGATCACATGTTTATGCCTTCTCTCCAGTGTGTCTCCTTTGTTCTTCAAATTCATACAGTTCAATCATTCATGTTTCTGTAACAAACACATTAACACCTAAATTAAATGAGCTATATATAAATAAATTTTAGAATAATAAGAAATTCTACTTCATTTCTACTAGAAGTTCACATTCTATGTATTTCTATTTTGTTTGTGCGTTCTATATAAACATTTTAGATAAACTAACAATTGTGCTTCATTGTTTTTTTTTTATTGCTGAAGAGTGTTGAACCTTCTTCTCCTGTGTTCTACTGTACAGACGTGAATTTACTTTTCCTTCAGCCTGAGGTTTATTCATTACACTTTTTGGTGTGAAAGGGCTTTTACATTTGCTATAAATAGAACTTTTATATATTAAAAACAATCAAGCCCTGCTCATATTTAAAAAGTAACGTGAAAGTAACGCAAAAGTAATGTAACACATTACTTTCCATAAAAAGTAACTAAGTAACGTATTTAGTTACTTTTTTAGGGAGTAACGCAATATTCTAAGGCATTACTTTTTAAAAGTAACTTTCCCCAACACTGCTCATTACAACATGGCTAAAAGTTGAAAAACATGCAGTTCTTTATATCTATCCTTTATATAATACACATAATCTAAAGCAATTTAACTAAGGTTGAAAAACATTCTGTTCTTTTAAAAAAAACTTATAAATGAAACGGTTATAAAAAATATACTGAAACCGACTGTTTCAGATAAACCAAATCATAATATCTTTAAAGACATTGTTAATTAAAACCATCGTATCTCATGCAGGAGTAGCATGTTCTTGACAGTTTTCTGACGGGTGCATCTATGAATTACGGTTGGTCAGTCCCTAGCACATGGTTTTTGACGGGTAGTTTTACGGTATACGAACCCTCCCCACGCATCGATCATGTGGTTTTGACAGAAGCTATTTGCCGGTTGTTTGAACTTTGTCCCAGTTATATGGTTATATGTGTGTGTGTGTGTGCCATTCCATGTGTGTGTGTGTGTGTGTGTGTGTGTGCGTGTGTGTGTGTGTGTCTGTGTCCCACTCCCATTCCATTCATGAGCAGTATATAAATGGGATCGGTGTGTTCTACATTTATATATAAAACATTCTATAATTTAAATAATTTATATAATTAATTATCATGCTAAAGTTGAAAAAACATTTTAGTTATTTCACATTCATATATAAAACATCCTATCCTTTATATAATATAATATAAATTATCATGCTAAAGTTGAAAACACACCGTTCTTTATATTCTATCTTTTATATAATATACATAATCTAAAGCGCTTTAACTAAGGTTGAAAAAAACATTATATTCTTTTAAAAGGTTATAAATGAAACGGTTATACAAATATACTGAAACCAATCCGCCTACCTTATTTTAGACAGAAGCTTCAGCTTTGTGAGAAACGGGCTCGCAGCTCCATCTGTCGGACTCTCTCTGAATGACCTTACCCCTGTCTCAGAATATAGGGACCCTCCGCGCTGTCAGACAGACAGAGAGTGCGCGTGCCCGCAAGCGCGAGTTCTCAGTGTCCACCTCCCCCCCCCCCTCCTTTTTTTTTGTCCCTCATTACAACATGGCTAAAGTTGAAAAACATGCAGTTCTTTATATTCTATCCTTTATATAATATACATTACATATAAAGCAATTGAACTAAGGTTGAAAAACATTCTGTTCTTTTAAAAAAAGCTTATAAATGAAACGGTTATAAAAAATATACTGAAACCGACTGTTTCAGATAAACCAAATCATAATATCTTTAAAGACATTGTTAATTAAAACCATCGTATCTCATGCAGGAGTAGCATGTTTTTGACAGTTTTCTGACGGGTGCATCTATGAATTACGGTTGGTCAGTCCCTAGCACATGGTTTTTGACGGGTAGTTTTACGGTATACGAACCCTCCCCACGCATCGATCATGAGGTTTTGACAGAAGCTATTTGCCGGTTGTTTGAACTTTGTCCCAGTTATATGGTTATGTGTGTGTGTGTGTGTGTGTGTGTGTGTGTGTGTGTGTGTGTGTGTGTGTGTGTGTGTGTGTGTGTGTGTGTGTGTGTGTTGTTGTGTCTTGTGTGGCCGCAGCAAGTGGATGAAAATGCTTTTTATGGTCATGTGAAACCCTTTACACTTTACTGGAAACAAATGTGAAAATGTTTTGCAGAATTAAGTTAAAAGAGCTTAGTGGTCATCTTTCATTCAGAATTAATAGATGAACCTTTACACTTAAAGACAATTTAGACTTATTTTAATCTTTTAATCTATGTAAGCACATTTTGCTCTACTTAAGCAGGTTATAGTTCAGAGTGGTAAACACTAAATGCTCATAATCTTTTTTTTTGGAATATCAAATATCCAATTGATTAGGTTTTGCATAGGTCATATGATGCAGACCTTCTACAATATGCGAATTCTTTAATCCACCAAGAATGATAATAAGCAAACCCCAACAACTGAGAATTCAATGCTGTAACAATAGAGAACATGGCAAACATCAGCATCTGCTGTCTAGTCGAATCAAATTGGAAAGCATTTCTTGTTTTGTGAGTAAATCCAGGGCCCTGTATCTAGTTTTGTCCCTGTGCTGATGTTCCTGATTCTGAAGTTACACGATAAAGTAGTAGTTTTCAAATCACGGTGATGTCTCACACATTTATCATCAGCATTTACATGACTAACAGTGTAATTAATTAAAATACAGTTTCTTGCAAAATTATGGCCAATTAAAGAACAGCTAGATTGCTTTAAAGATGAAAGCTAATATATATTTAAACTGTAAAAAAAAACAGGAATTTGAGGGGATAGGATAAAGAGGAAGAGAGAGAGGGGGGGCGAGATCGAGAGAGTGAGAGAGGAGTACATGGCCATTGAACTGTGCCATTTGAAAGTTACAAAAATCAAAGAGCCCTTAATAAATGAAAATGAATAGCACAGCAACTTTATTCTCTCTGGGTCTCTTGATCTTAAGTGGTATGTGTTTTATATAATTTTTATGAAATATAGTTTGGTAATAGTATGCTCTTGTTTGACTTGTTAAGATGATTTTAGATCTTCCTCCCTTCTTCCTGATTGATCTGAAACAGGTTTTTATTTACTCACTGAGACTATCTGTTTTCTCCAGGTGTGTTTGGCAGTGATACACGTGAAGTGAAGTCAGTATCAGTGACTGAGGGAGATTCTGTCACTCTAAACAATGATGTTAAAGTACAGAGAGATGATCTGATGCTTTGGATTTTTGGACCTCAAAACACTCGTATAGCTGAAATCAAAGAGCAGGTCACTCATATGTTTAACAGTAAAGTGAAATTTGGATACAAACTCCAGGTGGACAGTCAAACTGGATCTCTGACCATCACAAACATCAGAACTGAACACTCTGGACTTTATAAACTATCCATCTTCAGCAAGAGGGGAACTGCATACAGGAATTTCAGTGTTATTGTCTATGGTGAGTAAACGGATTCTCATGCTAATCCAGACTGTTTGTTATATTTTGAGTTCACCACCAGAAGTCAAAGGTGAAAACAGAAAATATTTTAAAATTTCAACACATTGTTCATTTTGCTTGTATTAAAACAAGAATATTTCTGTCATAACAACCCGATCTCATGGTAATTCATCCATATTTTATGAGGTGGCTAATTTTGCTAATTTTTTGCTGAATCTTATTTATTTTACAAGTTTCCCAATTTGTATGAATTTGTACAAATTACCTACACCTTACCCCATCACTAAATCTACCCGTCCCTGAGGTCTTCAAAATTGTAGAAAATTGTAGATGTGAGGTCGTAGAAAATTAGCCAATGTAGAAGATGACAATGTGAACATATTTAGAAAGAACTGAACAGAAACCAGAAATCACCTGCGCCATGTAGAAGATGACAATGTGATGAATAGCAGACTGAATTAAGGACCTATTAGATTGCACCATCTAGAGTTTTATGAAAGAACTTTGTATTTAAAGATGTCTTAATTGTTTAGATGTCAATAATGCATTGTTCCTGAAATAATATTTTATATTTCTAGCTCGTCTGTATGTTCCTGTCATCACCAGAGACTCTTCACAGTGTTCTTCATCTGAAAGACCTACAAACCAGAATTGTTCACTGCTGTGTTCAGTTGTGAATGTGAGAGATGTGACTCTCTCCTGGTACAAAGGAAACAGTTTATTGTCCAGCATCAGTGTGTCTGATCTCAGCATCAGTCTCTCTCTACCTCTGGAGGTGGAATATCAGGAGAAAAACACCTACAGCTGTGTGATCAACAATCCCATCAGAAACCAGACCACACATCTGGACATCACTCAACTGTGTCACACGTGTGCAGGTAATTCAACAGTAGTCAGTGTCTATTAACTGAATTTCTCAGTTTCATCAAGTATATAGATAGAATATTTCCTTTCTTTGTTCTGGGTCTGTAAATGCACTGTTGATGTGAGGCCAAAGTTAACTGCTTTCTTTCCATTTTAGAATGGTTTCTTGTAAATAAAGTCCTTGCTGCATGTGTGTCTGCTGTAGCTCTGGTTGTAGCTCTCGTGAGTGTGATGTACTTTCTCTGCAGGAAACGCAGAAGAGCGGCACAAAAAAGTAAGCCGTCTTCTGTTCCTATAACAAGAATAAAGCATTAGTACTTTTGCATTAAAACAAATGTTAGTAATTAAGAAATTAACCCTATCCCAACTCTAAAACTTCAGGAAATGGTTTTGAACCTACAGTGGAAACGGTCCAGACAGAAGATGAAGAGGTACAATATGCTGAAACTGCATTTTCTAGACAAAATGAACAAAAAAAGGTAACATTTTCATGAAACGGCATTTATCAGTATGTCCACAACTCACATGACTTACTTTATTCTGTGAAACATAAAAGATGACATTTTAAGGATTGACACTCTTTTCTGAGGATGGAGCTGTCAAGCTGCAAAATGACAAAACAAATACAGTCCAGGTGACTGTTGGATATTCCAAGTCTTCTGAAGTCATGTGATAGCTTTGTGTGAGGAACAGAATGAAATTTAAGTCGTCTTACATGGAAAATATATATTTCTATAAAATAATGATCACTTAAACCTGTCAAAATATAGAAGATATTCTGTGCATGATGTTAGGAGCATTTAGAGTTTATGGTCTGTAATTAAACACTAACAATTAGTATTTTTCATCAGACCTTAATGGAAAAGAATGGGCCCGGAGGTCTCTTTCTCTCTGCAGTTTATAAACACCACAATGACACGCAATTTGTATGAAATGAATGACTTTAACTTATCGAAATCTTTTGTTTAGTGAGCCTCGTTTCTTAAAGTAATTTTGTTCTGTCTTTCAGAGAGCTAATGGGACAGAGGAAGCAGTATACTCCAGAGTTGTCACGCGTCGCTAATCAAACTGTCTCACTACAGCATTTATATGTCTGGATTTGACTTCTAATCAGTCATTCTAATACAAGAGAGGAAGAGAGAAGAACTCAACTGAATGAATTTACATTTAATCATTTAGCAATTTGATATTTGACTGATTTTCAGCTGATATTTGAAAATATCTCTCTGTCGGACAAAGATACATTTGCATGCAGCGAAATATATCCCAGCATTAATGACCAGTGCCAGAATGCCAGTTGACTTTCTGCAGCTCCACCGGTGATTAACAGCAGAGAAAAATAAAAACAGTGTCTTATAAAAGCTTTAAATCATTCAGAAAGCAAAAGCAAGAACTTAACTATGTTACTATTTTGGTATCAAGATTTTCTCAAGCTTGCACTGAAATCCCATGCTAGTGAACACATGAATATTATTGATTCATACTGAATATTAAAAATTATGTACAGTATTTTTTGGAGTGTAACCAGTAACCATTTTTGGTTGGTATTCTTTCTCTATGTGTTAAAATAAACCTACCATAAACATTACAGACCATTTCTTTGTAAGTGGGCAAACTTACAAAATCAGCAGGGGATCAAATAAATATTTTCCACACTGTACACTGTTGTTGCATATTCCTTCAGGAAGTGAAGCAGGAAGTGAAGATTGCATGTTTTTCAGTTCATGATCCGCTTTGACTCAAAACCAGAAATGTTATGTTTGATTTTTACTGATATTACTTTACTTTTACTTTTCTTCATATAAATTGTTTGTTAAATGCATCTAATGCAGGCAATGTTACATGTTAAAGACTGTATATAATATGCTGTATTAAGAACTCATCAAAAATAAAGGAACATATCTAGTGGTTGTGTCATGTATTTTACAGTCTTAAAGGATAAAATTAATTTGTAATTACTAATTCATGTATGAGGTTACAACATTAGGTTTGTTACTGTAAAAATGAATGGGTGAAATCAACCCATTATGCTGGTTAAATAAGCAACCCACTGCTGGGTCAGGATAGCCCATGTGTTTTGTCCTATATTTACTCATCCTCTAGGCTAATAACAACCCAAATTGGGTTATTTAACCCCATTTTTATTTTATTTTTTCCTAGAGAGAGAGAGTAGAAATCACACATTTTAAGTTAGGCTTTCTCATTGCCTATAAATATATATATTTTTTTTTTTTTCACGATCCTGAAAACAAACAGTTGATGAGGGCATGAATTAAAATAAGAAATATAGATTGTATCCCCAGAACCCCAACTTCTTGTGGTTTTGAAACTGGATGCACTTAGCGATGGAGTAATAAAGAAGTGAGGGATAGACAAGAAACAATAACTAAATCATAATTACTCAACAGTCCAATAGATGGCAACATGCATCACTGTGTGCACCACTGACCAAACAATACAAAAGAAAAAAAAAAACCCACACAAGAGGAAGAGCACATAATTAATTCCTTCTTCCTCCTAGCATAAGCATATCTAAACCACTGTAATTAATTCGTTTATATATCTTTTCAAAAAAATTTATATTTATGATCTTTTCCATTTAAAGCTCACTGCATTATGAGGACTTTAATTATCACGATTGTTCTGATATATTTCGAGGAATATGATTTCAGATGCTTTTTTCATTTACCTGTGCGTTCTGTTTACTATTGGTAAGTTGGATTTCACGAAACGCGTTTTAAATGTAAAGACAACATGCACATGAACGTTTGAAATACATTTATGAATTCAGAATGATTCTGAATTCCGAATCTGTTTTCTTTTCTTTCTTTTTTTTAAGATAAAGATATCCAAAGTTACAAAGCTCAAAGTCCACTTCAAAAGGAGAAATACATTTTCAAAAACTACAACGAACGACTCGTTTGCACTACAACGCATATTTTCCGGGATTTGTGATATCACATATATCGACAAATGAGATGATACCTGGTTGAGTTGCACTAGAGAAGGCAGCGAGTGTTATCACTATGTTGGAGACACACTAGCTTTCCCAAGGCAGACAAACTTAGAGTGGTTAGAATCATCCGCGTTTAAATCACGCTCAAATTGATTTGATTTTGAAGCAATATTTACACTGAAGCTCGCAGGCGGCTATAGTGAGGGGCATGACACACTGGCCCAGCTAACCAATCACAGCACACACTGGCCCAGCTAACCAAATCAATAACACACAATGGCCCAGCTAACCAGTCACAACACACACTGGCCCAGCAAACCAATCACAACGCACACTCTCACAACACACACTGGCCCAGCTAACCAATCACAACACAGACTGGCCCAGCTAACCAATCATAACACACACTGGCCCAGATAACCAATCATAAGACACACTGGCCCAGATAACCAATCACAACACACACTGGCCCAGCTAACCAATCACAACACACACTGGCCCAGCTAACCAGTCACAACACACACACTGGCCCAGCTAACCAGTCACAACACACACACTGGCCCAGCTAACCAGTCACAACACACACGGGCCCAGCTCACCAGTCACAACACACACTGGCCCAGCTCACACACTGGCCCAGCTAACCAGTCACAAAACGCTGCAAAACGTTTTTTAAGGGCTGCGTTCAGCCCCGACAAAACGCTGCAAAACGTTTTTTAAACGGAAACGGTGGCGTGTTGAACACCCTGTTGTGATGACGCAAGCGTTGCAACTATGGCAGCTGAGAAGGCCATTCTCTGTGGTTCTTTTTGAAGAATTTTCAGAGCCTGATGATATTGATATAAATACTTGTTTTAATACTCCAAAGTACCCTCGATGTTACAGTCACCTGCCCTTGCCGTCCCAGAATGAAAGAGAACATCTTACAAAATTCTGACTGAAAAACACATCTATTTTATCTCCTGGTAGCTAATCAATTCTAATTTAAATTATTTTATTTCTAGTTCTTAATTTTTAAATAACTTGTATTAATTAAATCATTCTCATTTTTTTGTAAAAGCACGTCATTACCACTGTGTATGAAATTTGGTATATAAATAAACTTGCCTTGCAATGAAGTTAAAAATATAAACAACTTCATCATCATGGTGATATGCTATATTTTACTATAAAACTCTTACGGCAAACATGTCTTCTAATGTCTTCAATTGTTGCATATACCGAGCTGCAGCCGGACACATTTGTAAACTACTTTACTAGGACCCATTGTGCGAGGTGTCTCTTTAATACCGCGTGGTTTCGGGGTTATACATGCTGCCGCTGATTGGGCCGACATTTCTGACACACCCACCAAACAAGAGAAAAACGCATCTCAAACCCGTTGCACACCGTTGCAAACCGTTTCCAGGAAACGTGTCGTTCAAACCCGGGAAAACGTAGCAAAACGTTGCGCACCGGTGTGAGCTTGAACGTGCCCCAGTCACAACACACACTGGCCAGCTAACCATCACAACACACACTGGCCCAGCTCACCAGTCACAGCACACACTGGCCCAGCTAACCAGTCACAGCACACACTGGCCCAGCTAACCAGTCACAGCACACACTGGCCCAGCTAACCAGTCACAGCACACACTGGCCCAGCTAACCAGTCACAACACACACGGGCCCCAGCTAACCAGTCACAACACACACTGGCCCAGCTAACCAGTCACAGCACACACTGGCCCAGCTAACCAGTCACAGCACACACTGGCCCAGCTCACCAATCACAACACACACTGGCCCAGCTAACCAGTCACAGAACACACTGGCCCAGCTAACCAGTCACAACACACACTGGCCCAGCTAACCAGTCACAGCACACACTGGCCCAGCTAACCAGTCACAGCACACACTGGCCCAGCTAACCAGTCACAACACACACGGGCCCAGCTCACCAGTCACAACACACACTGGCCCAGCTAACCAGTCACAGCACACACTGGCCCAGCTAACCAGTCACAGCACACACTGGCCCAGCTAACCAGTCACAACACACACTGGCCCAGCCAACCAGTCACAGCACACACTGGCCCAGCCAACCATTCACAACACACACTGGCCCAGCTAACCAGTCACAACACACACTGGCCCAGCTAACCAGTCACAACACACACTGGCCCAGCTAACCAATCACAGCACAGACTGGTGCAGCTAACCATTCACAAACACACACTGGCCCAGCTAACCAGTCACAACACACACTGGCCCAGCTAACCAATCACAGCACACACTGGCCAGCTAACCAATCACAACACACACTGGCCCAGCTAACCAATCACAGCACACACTGGCCCAGCTAACCAGTCACAGAACACACACTGGCCCAGCTAACCAATCACAGCACATTTAGTATTTAAGAAGGCGGGCCTTCATTTTGATACAGGAAACTATTCGAGCCGTTCCCCCTTTATTTTGTTATGTTGCAGCCTTATGTTAAACTGCTTATAATTACTTTTTTTTCCCACATCTATCTACACTCCATAGACCATAATTACGTTTTTAACATCATAAAAAAAAAAAAAAAAATAGGTTTTTAACATCTTTGTAAATTTATTAAAGATAAAAAATAAAAAAAACTTAAATGATTCCACTGCATAAGTATGAGTTTTCTAATTATTTATTTCAAGGCTTATTTGAAACTTTAAACTGTTAAATTAAGATTACCCTAATGATTTCTCTGTACATAATTAAATGTGGTTTTGAATATCATTTTGTGTTGCCTTTATAGCGATTAAGTACAGAGCCCCCCAAGGGACTTGAATCAAGATGATGGTAAATAAATGAGATGGGGCGAAAAATGCTTTTGCATTCTCTCACAAAACTTTTATGCTTTCCCTGAAAGACTGCAATGGCTGCTCACTCGCAATACTTTGGTGATATGAGGTGAGAGGAAAAACTATATTCCATTCTATTTATATTTCAAGTTTATTGATGCCCTCAATTTTGCAAGAGAATGCAAAATAATTTTTCCGGGGCTCCATTATTTCTTATAGTGATTGTGGATAATAAACCTGAGATCTTGAAAATAAATTAAATGAAACAAGAACAATCAAACTGTACAGAAGCCCTGAACTGTGAAAAAAAAACAACTGAAGTGTAAAAATAGTGTCTTGTATCCTATCTATACGGAGCCCACATTCTAAGATGTTTTTCCCTCTCTTTTTAAAAATGTTTTTCTTTTCTCAAGAAGCAACACAAGTAAGAAAGAAAGAAAAAAGATGGCTAGCTAATATTAGCATTACCAACCTTGGCCAACAGGTGCCACTATTTGTAAACGTAATCTAATACTTCTGTTTTTTGTTGTTGGTTTATCCTTGAATAATACATTTTTTAAGATGGTTTTGCTAATTGTTTCTAGCTTCCTGCTCACGCCAGAATCACATGATGCAAATATTGAGAAAAATGAGGTGAAATATTGGGAAATTGTTATAATTTATATGCATTGTTGAATGTACATCTGCTAATTGGTGACCCATACTCAGAATCTGTGCTCTGCATTTAACCCATCCAAGTGCACACACACAGCAGTGAACACACACCCGGAGCAGTGGGCAGCCAATGCTGCTGTGCCCGGGGAGCAGGTGGGTTTCACCACGGTCTCACCTCAGTCGTGGTATTGAGGGTGGAAGCGAGCTCTAGTTATTCACTCCCCACCGACAATTCATGCTAAACCTGAGACTTGAATCCGCAACCTTCGGGTTACAAGTCTGACTCTCTATCGATTAGGCCACGACTGCCCCAAATGGTTCATTGTTGTTAAAATGCGGTGCCAACAAAACCAAGCGAACATCTTGGTGGACTTGTGATTGTCTTGGGAAAGAACAAATTTATTTGTATAACAGTGTTAAGAAACACAGTGTCACCAGTAGGTGTTAAATTTTCTGTATCTTCATTATTTCATTATTCAGTCTGAAGAATTGAGGTTTTGATTTATGATTCTGATGATTTGGCTAAAAAAAACTGTATGTGGAACTTGCCTGTGTTCAGTAAATAAAAGACTGCTTTAAGAGTTGTGCCAGTATTTGTAGGACAGCATCATACTTTGACACAGCATCAAAAACATTAATATTTCAGTCAAATTAATTAGAGTAGACTACTGTTAATAATTTTGTGTTCAAGTCCCCATATGGAAAATTAACTCTGATTACAAGTTATTCTGCCTCCTTTAGGACAGATGCACTGCAGAATCGCTAATGGGACAGTTATGAAACTTTGGCACACAGATAGAGGACACTCACAACATTAACCACAACAAACTTGGGAGTCTCTAACTCAGACTCTATAGCACACCCAACAGGCCAAATTTGCCATCATTTTCATGCTAATAACTTTTGAACCTTAAGGTCTAGAAGCAAAATTCTTCTGATTCCTTGGCTCATGCTGACTTGAATGCAGACAATACTGGCAAAAGATTATAACGCGCTAATAAATTCAATGGAGAGCAAGCCAAATTGGCCATGAAGCTATATCTCTGCAACGCTTTTGCATATTTTGACCAAATTTGGTACGTCACCATAACCATGACCTAAGGTTACATGCAGTATTTTGGCACAGCACCACCCACTGGTCAGGAGATATGAATTTTTTTTTTCTTTGCTTATACTTCTAAATGGTTTGTCCAAAAATCATTAAAAAATGGTTTCTTCTGAATAAATGCAGCAGGCCATTTTGAATTTTGTCGCATTAGCATATCATCACTAAATTCAGTATGTGTCATCTGTACCAAAAAGTACAGGAAATGAATTTTTTAATAATGCTATGAAACTGAAAACTGAAAACTGAACTAAGCATTTCATCATACTTTCATCTAATCTGTTATTTTGCTAATCTCAGGACCTATTTAAGGCAATTAGCTCTAGCTTATCTATGTGGCATTAGTTTGCTCTGATAAATAACTAACTGGCGCTCTTTCTGTGGTGAGCATTAAAGTATTTTATCTTTGAACTTGCACTCGTCAAGGCCTTTCTATAGTCTGATGTTTTTATGTACTTCCTATCTATAGATGACTTCCTCTCCGGATTTCCTAGTTAACTTCATCAGTGTTTCGACTTGGAGGTTATAATTACTACTATTGTTAATTTAGTTTGTGCCCCATGTCTTTAATGTCCTGGACAGTGTATGCTCACTCATAACATCTGCTTTAAAGTCTGCAAAAATCTATGTGTAAGGGCTTTCTTTATGCTTTCACAGGATTCAATAGCTATTGAAGTTTAATTTGCTAGTAAGGCATCGTTGTTAAATGTAGGCTACTGTAAAGCCTTCTTATCCTTCTGCAAGGGTAATGTATCAAGATTTATTTTTCTATCTTTGTCCTAGTTCTATACATTACTAATATTTCTTTAACTTGTATTTCATGCAATCTGGTTTCTTTGAAGGTTCACTCATTGGGTTCCCATGGTTAAATGGAGTCTATCAAGCTTTTGTGAGAGTTAAGCCAGAGAATAGTTCTGTTTTACAGATACGATATTTATGCTTCTGTTTTTACGCTTTGCATAAAACTTAATTACTTCATTTGATCATTTTACTAACCTTGGCATTTCATTACAATGCAATCATTTAGATTCCATGGCTGCAGATGCAGAGAACCGTGGCTCTCACCTCATCTTTACACAGCTCACTCTTTGGACTGGCGCTATTATGAATGCAGGCTCTATCATGCTGATGTATACGTGGTCATATTCCATTTGAGTTCTAGGTAAGATTCGGCTCAATGCTCCACAGGCTTCTTTAAAGTCCACTTGAACCAGAAGTTGCTGCCGACTTTATTTCAGTGTAGTGACATATTTCCAGCTGAAACGAAATATTGAATCGAGGTCATGGTTTTGCAATGCCATTCCAGAGCGAAAGTAAATGTTCAGATTTTGATTAAAGATTACGAAGACAAACAATTTTTTTTTTCAGCGGATTAACTTGCACGGATAAATTGTATACATCTAGACTAGCAATGTGTGCTAGTAAAGTAAAGTCAGTTTTTTATTTCATGCGGACTTTAAGCTATAATCAAGGCTTGTTTATTTTTTGCATCTACTGGTGTTGGTTGCTATGTACATTATCGTCCTCACTGGATTTCCGTCAAGATCAGACTCTTAACCATTTCACTTCAGGTACAGTATAATACTCTTAGCAAACTACTGGTGGTGGTTACTTCTCACATGCTGCTCGTGTCCAGTCTATCACAGTTTTTCACATACAATGGCCTATTGTGGTAATCTACACGCAAGGCTTTCACATCACATAGTTTATAGAAACATAAGCAGGCTATCAATGTAATCGAAGCTTCACATTACTCACCCTATAGTGGCCTTTGCTCAATTTGGCCTATTGTGACCTTCGGGTAAGGGACTATTATTGTTTCCGTAACTGTGTATTATAGTTCTTCACAAAATTGGCCTGTGATGGCTTTTCTCATTACATGAACTACACTGTCTTTGTGTTAAATGGCATAATGTGGCTGTTGTTAGATAGCTCATACAGTCATTCGTTTGTATGCATTTTGTTAAAATGTAATGCTGTATGTTTAAGGTAAATTAAGCAAATACTGGTGGTGGTGTCACACCTATTCATTACATCTACTCTTTCACTGCCTCTCGCTGCCTACCGTCACGGCCTTAGCGGGTATACTGGGGCAGGTGAGGGGCAGCTGTGGCCTAACGGTTAGAGATTTGGACTTGTAACCAGAAGGTCGTGAGGTTCCGAGTCTCGTGCTGGCAGGAGTTGTAGGTGGGAGGGGAGTGAATGAACAGCCTCTTTCCCACCCTCAATACTCCATGGCTGAAGTGCCCTTTGAGCAAGGCACTGAACCCCCCAGCTGCTCCCTCGGCGCTTGGATATATAGCTGCCCACTGTTTGGGTGTGTGTTCACGGTGTGTTCACTGCTCACTGCGTGTGTGTGCACTTGATGGGTTAAATGCAGAGCACCACCTCGAAGTATGGGTTACCATACGTCACTACTTCAAATTTCACGACTTCAACTTCACTTCACATACACTCTAACCATCTACCACCTCCTCTAACGGCCCATATGCCCTATCGCTGCTCACCCTCTTCAGCCCTATCAAGCCACATTTAATAACCTTCAGAAGCTGCGGTCTGTCACCGCTTCCATACACTGGCCACTACTGCTGTTGAACTTCAAACATCAGATATCAAGCTACTGGGAAGATGGTCATCCTCTGCATTTGAATCCTACATTAGACCTGAACCACAAACCATCTCAGAGAATATCAAGCTGTCCTCAAGGTAATCTATATGCAATTATTGGTGGTGGTAAAATACCTATTCGTATTACTCCCAACAACCTCTATGGTTTACTGTGGCTTAACTTGGCCTTCCCCTGTGTTACCCATCTTGTGGCGTTTCCCACTGTTGTCTATTTACATGGCCTTCATCTCTGTGTCTACTGAGGCATTTCATTCTATGGCCTCTTGGCTTTTCACTATGGCCCATCTGTGGGCCACGGCCTTTGTGGCTTTTCTTTAAGGCCCGTCGGGGCCGTTCCTACTATGGCCCATCGGGGCCTCTATCACTGTCTGGCCCATCGGTACCTCTATCACTGTCCGCCATTCTTAAATGCTTTTATAATCACTTTAATTATGACTAATTAAATCTGATCTTTTCTTTTTTGTCCATATTTCCTAGGATCTTGTAAGAAGTACTTTGTCTGGTGGGTATTTAAAGAGCAGGTCAGATGGTATTTTAAAGTGTCCCAATATTGTATTGGAGTCCCCTACATCAGGTTTAAATGCATCTAAGGTCAGAAAACATTGTAATTTTCTCCAGAATATACATTTAATATTAGAGTCATTTGCCAATGATTAGAAATGATTAGTTTCAAGACAAAGTTCGAGCAAGCCCTCTCCCTTCCTCCAAGCCTACTCCTGCTCTGATTGATCAGCTGGCCAAACCTGCTGTGATTGGCACAGAGAGGAGTCCTGAGCCAGTTAGCCAGCGCTACCATTGACAAAGCACCTTTACATAAAACAATAATATAGGTCACCGTCTCTTCTTATAATGGTAATAAATACAAAAACACTTATGCAGAAGCGAATCGCCCACAGCTAAAGTTTAGCTGCTAAACTGTGAACACTAGTGGATACGCTTAGCCGAAAGTGCTAACGGACTAACTGATTAAACAATACAGTTTGTAAACCAAAATATGTCTACTGTAATTTTTGAAGAACACAGAGCGACAAAAGACTGCTATCTTAACTTTTAATCAGAACGCAGAACAGTTGTATCACAGGAGCACCAGCCAAATCACTCATCTTTCCCCAAGATTAACCCTGTAACTGGCAGTGCAGCACAATAAACAGCAGTTTCACAATTATTATAAAGTATGTGTGCTACACTACATTCTTTTATTATTAAACAAAGTAATTAGAACAACACCGTCAGTCTACAATAATCGAACATATTCTTAGGTTCACTGGCGAATTTTTAGAACTACTTCAGTAAGCAAGACAGTAATATCGCGGCTTTTTACCTGGAAACCTAAAGCTGCACTAGGTATACATCACATATTGTCACAAAAAAATGATATTTTTGAGCACTCAATTGAAAATGTACACCTAACGTTATCAATCGTACTCACTTACAGGTCGTGGTTCAGAGAGCTTGTTATTCCAAATTAAGAAGATTAGAAGCCAACGAAGATAAAAAGCCCAGATTAGAGAAGCAGTTCTTGATAAAATGACAAGCACACAACAAAAAGGCTTCGAATTGTATTTCTGTGGTATCCTTGAACACCAAGCTGTCTTTCTCAACATGATGTAAACACACTAATAGCAAAAAGTGTTTGTGGGCAGATCAGACTCTGTTCGGCATTTCGCGGGCAGGCGGGGGATTATGCAACGTGGTTACCCAGTGACGCATAATCGCAACAGGCAAAAGAGACGTAAAATATAACGACTTGCTACGGCTTTATCCAGAACCGGTGTTTTCATTTAAGAAAAACAACACCATTATTTATCATGCACTTTTTTGATTAACAACTTTGCAGATTGTTTTCATTTAAGGATAGCTACATTATAAACTGCAAAAGAGAGATTTTTCAAAAACCCATCTGACCTGCTCTTTAATTTCTTCTTTCTTTTGGGGTATGCTCCGGGGGTAACACCCCTCCTCCGTCAGGAATAAATATAATCAATACAAAACCTCATTAAACCTACAGATGGGGCCTACGATGCCAAAAAAATGGATTTTGTAAAAAAATACTTAAACAAAATACCTTTCAACTCCTTACTCCACCCTCCTAAATACTTATTATCATAAAACTCATAAACATCAAAATATACTATAAAATTATACAAAAAATTAGTTAAAAAAAACGCTAAAAAATGTTTTTCAGGTAGTGAACAAAACAGGCCCAAGGACTGATCCCTGTGGCACTCCATAATTATACTAGAGGAGTTCTGACGACCAATACAAACGCTAAAAAATGTTTTTCAGGTAGGAATGGAACCACTGTAAGACTGTGCCACGCAGGCCCACAGATGTCTCCAAACGTGTCAACGACCTCATGATCAACCAAATCAAAAGCAGCACTCAGATCTAATAAGACTAAAGACATGGATTTCCCAGAATCAGTTTCTGTAGAGATATCACTTGAGACTTTTTTTAAAGGGTGGATTCAGTACTGTGTAAAGCTTTTAAGCCAGATTTAAACATCTCGTGAACAGAATTAACAGTCAAATAAGATTATAATTGAGTCGATACAACTTTCTCAAGGATTTTTTAAATAAAGGGTAGATTAGAAATAGGATGAAAATTGGAAAAAGAAGAAAAAGAAGATCCAGGTTTGTTTTTTTAAGATAAGGTGTCACCACAGCACATTTAACCTGCACCACTCACCAGTCTCGAGTCCCACGGAGGAGCTCCGGAAGGATAAGAGGAGGAGTAACTACAGTGAAGGATGAGAGAGGACCAGGCCTGGGTTTTATTTTGTGTTTTTTTTTCTATTTGTGCGCGGCAGTCGTCCGCGAGGGGCTGTCACACTATTTTGTGATGATTTTATTATTAAAGTTTTATTTAAATGTTCGCCGGTTCCCGCCTCCTTCTTCCCGACTTACAAACGTTGTTACAGTAGGATAATAGACCTATTCATTGTAAACCACTGGCTACAGCCAAAGAATTGATGAGACAAAACTGAAATTTGCCACTTTGTCTTGTGTGAAAATAATAAATAAGGTCCAGTGGGTTTTAGATACTTTATTAATAAGGAACAATATCTCAAAAACACGAAACAATAACACAGGTAATTCTGCTCTCACAAATAGTGTAAGTAGGTCATGGCTGCAAAAACGGTGGTTTTCACAGGACGTGAGTGTGGTTGCATTGCATTATAATCTAGCATAACAAAATTTCTTATGTCAAAATTTTTAAAAGCATAAAAAAATTGAATACACATTAGTTTCATTATTGGCTTACAGTCACAAAGAGAAACCCAGCCCAGATAAGTGTCATAAACTTAAAACAGAAAGTGCTCCAAAAATCACGTGCACTGACGTTTGCTACTAAAGCAAAGTACCTTGCATCTGTTCTTCAAGCTTTAACACGTTCAAATCAAGCTTCGTTTTAGTTGTTTTGCTTCAAATCAAGCAACCCATTTCATTGGTTCTTTTGAAGATTATGGCTTGATTGCTATTTATTTTATGGCTTTTAGGAGGTAAATTCTATATTTACTTTAATAATTTCACTATGCCTTCTAGGTGTGCCATGCATTGAAGCTGATGGAACAAAGACAGCATCAGTGAAGAAAAGAGATTCCAGCAATCATATGCCTGTTGTAATACTTTTAAACTTTTTTAAGTCAAATCTTTTTGTAATTATCCTAATAACTGCATTATATTGAATTAATTTTTTAGTTTTAATTCTTATTCTAAATCATTCTTGCTTGTTTTCCAGCTCCAGCCTCTTAAAATTGACAGACATTATCCATCATGTTTACCATCAGACTCAATATGCGTGATTAAGTGTTCAGCATTCAATCTTCACAAAGCCAATCTAACGTGGTTTTAAGGAAAACAAGTATGTTCACAAGTCAGTGTCATTGATCTTAACCCTAACACCTCTCTACACCTGGAGGTGAAATATGAGGATAAAAGTAACTACAGCTGTGTGCTCAACAGTCCCATCAGCAGCCAGACTTTGTATGCCAACATCGCTCAACTCTGGCAGCAATGCCCAGGTATGAAAGTGTTGATGATATTGAACAAATCTATGTCCTTCTTAATTCTGTCAGACATTTCATTTCACTTCATCTGTTTCCTGCTCTTTTTTAAATATTTATATTTTGAATATAATTTAAAAAGATTTATAATAATAGGTGCCACTCCTCATTCCAATACTGAGATTAATATTTATGAGACTGAGATTAACTGTGTGTGACAAACTGTTTTATATGATCCTGTTGTTGTGTTTTGTTACCGAGACAGACCTAACACAGAAAGAGCTGACAGTGAAGGAGGGAGATTCTGTCACTCTACACACCAATTTAAAAGACTCACGAAAGGATATTCACATTTTATGAATGTTTGGACCTAATAAGATTGTCAATGCAGAAAGAATTAATAATAATATGCACATAAATGACTGTGCTGATGGGAGATTCAGAGGCAGACTCTTGGACGACATTCAAACTGGAGATCTCACCATCACAAACACCAGCAAAACAGACTCTGAAATCTATAAACTACAGATCAACAACTAATCTTCCACCTTTCAATGTTACTGTCAGTGGTGAGTAAACTAAATAAAAAATTTCACAAATGAGGTGCACACATTTTAGCTGTTCATGTAAATGCTAGCATGCAAAAATATGAATTGTATTCACCCAACTTATTGTATTTATTGTTTTTATTTAATTCATGTTATTCATTGTTCTTTTATTATTACAATGGAAATGTCTGGGTTAATTCAAACTCTTCAAGCTGAGTCAGATCACTCAGCAGCCATCTTGTGAATGCACTTGCTATTTATTTTTAGTCCAGCCAATCCACCCCACCTAAATAAACATAAAAAAAACTACTTGTCAGACTCATTTTAATAACACATTTCAAATCAGAAGTAAAATTGGACATGGATGTGAAAAAACGTGTTAATGAACATGTAAAGTGTAGAGCAAACTCCAACTCAATATCAACCAGGATATCCAAACACAGAAGGCAAGCAAATACAACCATTACATAAACAACACCAGACAAAGACTAAAGAGTACTGAAGGAACTAATGAGATAAGACAACAGGTGACAAAAATAAGGTAATCAAACACACTGGGAAACAAGGTCAAATTGCAAACAAGAAGATCGAACCAAATCACAATAAAATCAAGACCAAAACTGAACATAACCCTGACAAGAAAATATGTATTAAACTAAGCATCATTATAAGAAGAGAATGGATGGGACTGAAAGTTGCTGAATTCTGTACTGCATTCTTGAATATTATTCTTACCATTTATACCATGTAATGATATAGTGAAAATAGAAGGAGTAGTATACTATTGTCACAGATACGCCAGGCTCCAACACCACCCAATCACAGCATACGCCATCACCTGAGTACTAATCACACTCACCTGCTCCTCATCTACCTGCAATCACCCCAGCACTCAAAAGTCACACACACACACACACGCAGTCACTGTCCGGTCTCGTTCACAACTAGGTCAATACCTACCTGCTAACTCTAAGGACTAACCAGATACCTGACTTACCTCTCTCCAGCGATCTCCAGTGTCCTCCTGTTCCAATCGTGTGTGTGTGTGTGTGTGTCATCTTCCTCCATCGTCTCAAGCCACCACCTCTCGGATCATCTCACCTTCCTAGACACCAGCACCGTATCCTCACCCATTGCTTCACAATTGCTCACCTTCACCTCTGCTTGTGTCAAATAAAACAACATTCCCTGTCATTCTCAGTCTCCGGGCCCTGACTACCGTAACAGAAGACCGGACCCTGACCGATCGACACAAGCATGAGCCTCATGGACCCCCTCCAGGACCTCGTTGACGCGTTGCGTCGGACGATCACCAGCATTCCATCACCCCCTTCACCAGCACCCCAGGCACTTCGTGCGCCACCTCTTCCTCCCCTACCGTGCCGCCAGCCCCATGGCCAAACTGAAGCCCTTCTCTGGTCCGGCCGGAGGTGCGGCGGATTTTTCCTCAATATGCTGGCTGGTCCTGGAGATGCAACCGCACTTGTGTACCCGCGGCGATCCGAGAGGGGTAAGCTCTTCCTAATCTCCCAGTTGCACGGTAAAGCACTACAATGGGCCAATACCATTTGGACCTAAAATAATTCTGTCATCCAGTCATATTCTAGCTTTGTTGACTACTTCCGAGAAGTTTTCGGTAGACCCGCCTGGGATTCATCCATTGGTGAGAAACTTTATTATTTAAACAAGGAAAAATGACTGTCAATGAATATGCTCTTAAGTTCAGGACTCTCGCGGCCACAAGTGGATGGAATGAGCAAGCCTTGCTGACCACCTACCGTCAAGGATTGGATCCTCGAGTGCGGTTGCATCTCGCTGCATACGAGGACACCATCGGGCTTGAACGTTTCATTCAACCGCCACTCGTATGTCACACTGTATGCAGTCGCGGCCTCAAGAGCACCAGTGCCAGTCACATGCCAACTCACCCCTCTGCCGCCCAGAGACCACACAGCTCCCCCAGAACCAGCCCACAACCCATATGCAAGTAGATTCCACTCGACCTACCTGGAACGGGCAAAGGCGGCTGGCCCAGAATCTCTGCTTTATACTGTGGATCTCCGGGCATATCATCTCCTAAGCCCTTCGGCCCGGGCCTCCTCGCCCCATACATGGTGAGTGCCATTTTCCTTCCAAAGTATCAGATGAAGCCACTCACCATTGTTGTGACACTACTGCCGCTGATACCTCCTTCCAGTTCATGCACCCCTTGGATTCTGGGTCAGCCCTCCATCATCTCTGGTACCCTCTGCTGTCAGCTCAACCGCACTACCGCGGCAACGGCGTCAGCCATTCAATAACTGGAAAACCGCTAAGTAGGAGACAAGTTCGCCACTGTGTCGGCCCTCTGACCCTCCAGATCGGGCTACTTCATGTGGAGAAGATCCATCTGCTGGTTCTGGAGGAATCCACCGCTGACGTGATATTAGGGCGCCCCTGGTTAGAGCAGCATAATCCTGTAGTCTCGTGGAAGACCGGCGAAGACCTGGTGCGGAGAGAGAGATCTCCTCGTTTCCAAGGGCTGTCTGTCTGGATTTCCAGTTCCATCCACTCTTCCCAGAACCACACTGCCTGTCTATACCACCTCCATTGAGAGCCCAGTTGAAAAGACAATCTTGTGAATATCCCATCATGTTACTTCGCCTTCAGTGACGCTTTCTGCCGCAAACGGGCCTCCAAGCTGCCTCCCTACACCGGCCATGGGACTTTGCACCATAGATTCGTTTCTGGGTGTAGCCAGTGCTAAGGGGGAAGATCTACCCCCTCTCCATCCCCGGAAGAGAAGGCCATGGAGGATTACATCGCTGAGCTTATAAGATCCGGCCCATCTACTCTGCTGCTTCAAGCTTTTCTTGTAGACAAAGCGAGGCTTGCAGCCATGTATTGATATCACTTCAACAATATCACCAGAAAATTCTGCTACCCCTCTTCCTCGTCCCAGCAGCCTTGGAACATCTGCAGCCACTGTCTTCACCAAGTTGGACCAGAAGAAGCGCCGTAGAGCCTCATCCCGGTCACATGAGGGGGGTCGAAAGTGGAAGACAGCCTTATCACCCCTACTGAGGTCACTCACAGAACATCTAGTCAACACCCCCTCCTGCATTCCAGGATTTCTATTCATGAGGTGCTCTGGGAGTTTCTCCAAAAGTTAGTCCTAGTCTATATCGGCGACATGCTCATCTACTCCCGAGCCTAACGAACATCGCGATGCCACGCTAAGTGGAGGTCCTTCAATGCCTGAGAGAGTTCCAACTCTATCTGAAAGCAGAGAAGTGCTCCTTCCATCAGCCCTCAGTGCAGTTCCTTGGCTACAACATCGAGCAGCAGTGGCATCCGGATGGTTGCAGGGAAGGTGGTCTGCCATCCGGAACTGGACAGCACCCACTACCCTAAAAGAACCTAACCATTCCTGGGTTTCTTTAACTTCTTACCGCAGCTGCATCCAAGCAAGACTGACAGCTCCATCACCACTCCTCTCACCAGCCTCCTCCGAAATAAGCCCGCGGAGCTGATGTTCAACCACGTCTTCCGGTACTTTGGCATCCCTGAGGATATCGTTTCCGACAGAGGTCCCCAATTCATCTCCCGAGTCTGGAAGGCCTTTCACTCCCCTCCTAGGTGGTGGCCGTCAGCCTGCCATCTGGATACCACCCTCAGTCGAACGGGCAGACAGAGAGGAAAATCCAAGAGATTGGTCGCTTCACTCCGTGACCTTCTGTCATGGCCACCAGGACTCTTGGAACCAGTTCCTGGGGGTGGGCCGATGCACGCACAGAACTCCCTGGCTAACCTTCCATCGGGACTCACTCCATTCCAGTCAGGTGCTCGGGCTACCAGCCCCGCTCTTTTCCCTGGTCAGGTGAACCTCAGACGTACCATCCGTCGAACTACTGGTTCCTGAGAGAACGCAGAGGGGTCTGGGACTCGGCCCACCATCAGCTACGCTAACGGGCCTCTACAGCAGACGCAGGATGACAGCTTCCACCTTTCACCGCTCCAAAGCTTCAGCCTACCAACCAGGACAGAAGGTCTGGCTGTCAACCCGAGACATCCGCCTGCGTATACCATGCCGCAAACTGAGTCCCAGATTCATTGGCCCATTCACCATCACAGAGCAGATCAACCCAGTCTCATACAAGCTACACCTCCCTCCTGAGTATCGTATCCACCCCACGTTTCATGTATCACTCCTCAAACCTCACCATCCTTCTGTCTCCCTCTCCACAGAGCCTGGCGTGAAGCTGCAGTCAAGCCCCCCATCCACTCATCCTGGACGATGGTACTGCCTACGAGGTTCAAGGAGATCTTGGATTCCTCGATGCCGTGTTGGACAACTCGAGTATCTAGTGGACTGGGAGGTTACGGGTCCAGAGGGAACGCCATGGGTCCCAACGCAATGACATCCTGGACCCGAACCTGCTGGACACCTTCCACACCAATCACCATGACAGACCTGCTCCACGAAAAGAGCGGAAGACCACCACAACGTCGAGGGTCCTCAGCCCTCAGGAGCGGGCCGGTACTTGGTCGCAGACAAGCCAGGCTCCAACACCACCCAATCACAGCACACGCTATCACCTGAGTACTAATCACACTCACCTGCTCCTCATCTACCTGCAATCTCCCCAGCACTCAAAAGTCACACACGCAGTCACTGTCCGGTCTGGTTCAGCAACTCAGGGTCAATACCTACCTGCTAACTCTAAGGACTCCAACCAGATACCTGACTTCTTACCTCTCCAGCGGTATCCCCAGGGTGATGCTGTCCACCATTGACCGTTGTATCATCATCCTCCATAGCCTCAAACCACCACACCTCTGGATCATCTCACCTTCCTAGACTCCAGCACCAGATCCCTCTCACCCATTTTTCCACCATTGCTCACACCTTCACCTCTGCTTGTCAAATAATAAAAACATCATTCCTGTCATCTTCGGTCTCCGTTCCTGACTACCTGCGGTGAAGCAACTATTATGCAGTTCTGAATTCAGCAAATGTATTGAGTAACTAGAAGTAAACATGATGCAAATATACTACCTTCTAGTGGTGCAACGAGTGGAGTTTGGGCTGCTTTATTTGGCTACCATAAACCATCTTGCATCAGTCTATGTTGTTATGACTATATATTTATTCTATACTTCTTTTTTTTTTTTTTTTTTTATCATGTTCCACAGAGCATCTGCCCAGTCCTCAAATATCAACATACCACAAACAAGTCAACTACTGTAACTGAATATTAATAGACTGTCTGCCTATGAACTTATAAATCTTTATGATGATGGTCTCCCAACAGGCATTCTACTGATTATTCTTCTTCTTGTTCGTCCATCAGCTGCATCCTTGCGGGTACATGTCAAGAGCCACTATATACCTACCAGTCATACTCTACAAAAAAAATAAAAAAAATAAACATATACACAAAAAAACAAAGACAAGAAAGACAAAAAGGCAAGTATTACCTACAGCTGATGTATAAGCCTTCTGATTTAAGAGCCACTATATATATATATATATATATATATATATATATATATATATATATATATGATGTAATGGATCTAATATTTGCAGGTAAGTTATTCCAATCTATTGGAGCTTTATACATAAAAGCTTTTTTGCCTTTTTTTTTTTTTTTTTTTTGCTCAAGAGAGAGGTGTTTTTTTCTTTTTTGTTCATTCCAGAACTCGGAAATATTCTCGCTCTGATAATATGTATTGGTCTTGTTCTTGGAATCGTTGCTGCTGTCATTTTTGTTGTATATAAATGTATACAAAGTCAAAAAGGCAAGTATTATATATAGATGATATATGAGCCTTTTGTGCAAAACTTGGACTACCAATTGAGGCTTCCGTCACTGATCCCCCTGCTGATTCTTTGCAGGTTGCTTACTACAAAGAAGTTGAAGGATGTAGCCAGTTTATGTATAGGTTGGTTTGTTGCGATATAGAGACAGAATATCAACCAAAAGGTGCAAGTAAAAAATTGTTATATAAAGTGATTTTGCAAATCGGTGAGGTGAAATAAGCATTTGATCCCCATCGAAATACCAATAGTACTTAAGTACAGAGACCCTTGTTGACAAAAAACAGAAGGGTAAGATCAGCTTTCTTTGTAGTTGTTCACCACAGGTTTGCACACATCTCAGGGGAGGGACGATTCACTTTCCTCTTTACAGATCCTCTCAAAATCCTTAAGGTTTCTTGGCTGTCGTTTGACCGACTCAAGTTTACAGCTTCCTCCACAGATTTTCTATGGATTGAGGTCTGGAGACGGGCTGAGCCACTCCATGACTTGTAATGTTGATAGCCTGCTTCTTGAACTACTCCTTTGTTGCCTTGGCGGTATGTTTCAGGTCATTGTTAGTCCCTGGAAACACCCATCTAGCGATTCATCTTCAGTGTTCTGGCTGAGGGAAGGAGAGGTTCTTATCCAAGATTTTACAGTACATGGCCCGTCCATTTTTGTTCCCTCACTGGTCTCATCTGGCAAAAGCATTACCCTTAGCAGAAAAACAGCCGTAAAGCATAATGTTTTCACCTCCGTGCTTGACTGTAGGGATGGTGTTCTTGATAAAGACAAAAAATCCAAATATTTCAATCATCTGGCAAAATCTCACAAAATACCAAGCCTTCTCTGAATCATTTAGATGATTCTAATCATTTCTTTGGCAAATTTCAGATGGGCCTGTACATTTGTCTAATACATTTGCCTTGTATATGAGCGCAGGGGCCGCTTGCAGGCTTTCAAGTTCTTTGGAGTACCAGTGTGTTACCAACGTTTTGCTTGAGTGACCAATTGTGGTCCCCAATAGCCTTAAGATCATTCACATGTTCAGCTACTCATAGTGTAGTCACATCCTCGATTACATTTCTCATGATCACCCTTACTCTAACGAAGCAGTTTATTCCAAATTGTGCTATTAGTATGCATATTTTTAAAAGCTAAAAAAAATAGGAAAGTATACTTTTAGTTTACTTTTTATGTACTTATCAGAAATGAAGCTATGTGCTTCTAAGACCATATACTTATAATGACAATTAAGTATACTTGACTTATACTTACAAAAAGTCAAAATATACTTGAACTTTACTTAAGTATACTTAATAAAATAAACTTGAAGTATACTACTTTTTGGTAAGGGCATCCTTACCCCATTAGGTGAGATCCTGCACGGAGCTCCAGACCGAGGCAAATTTATGGTTATTTTGTATTTCTTCCATTTCAACCTTGTCTCTGACATCCTTTGACAGCTCTTTGGTCTTGTTCATGGTGGTGGGAGAGGTTGAAATGGAAGATACTGATTGTGTGGACAGGTGTCTTATACATCTAATGAGCTGACATTAGGAGGAACTTCTTAAAGTGGCAGGACTAATCTGTGTTCCACATGGGCACATAACCAATCTGTGGGAGCCAGAATTTTTGCTGGTTGGTAGGGAATCAAATACTTATTTCACTCACTGAAAGGCAAATCAATTTCTAACTTTTATATAATGTGTTTTTTCTGGATTTTTTTGGTTGATTTTCTGTTTCTACCTGTTAAAATAAAATAAACCTACCATAAAAACTACAGACACTCATTTCTTTGTAAGTAGGCAAACTTACAAAATCAGCAGGGGATCAAATACAGTAAATATTTTCCCCACTGTATACTGACCATTTTTAGTCTTTTCCTTTGTAATTTTATTTTTATGATGTAGCATAATTTAGCACCTTTGCACATCACATAATTACACCATTCAAAAAGTACTAGATTTTTATCATAATTATATTGATAAACTATGAAAAGAAAGCCTGCCAGTCACTCAGTGGAAGATCTCATGATCACTCATGAGTTTGCGTTTAACAGAGGCTGCGAGTCAAATTGTAAACTCAAGTGAGTTTTCTGCTTGGTTGCTTTCAGAGGCTCTTGAGTCAAACTGATAATGGTGCATTTAGATAAAATTGCATTTCAAACATAAACATTCAACCAATCCAAAAAAAACAAAACTAAATAATAAAAGAACAATTTAAAATAATGCTAAATTAAAACCATACCATTATCTAATTTATCTCTTTTTTTTAACAGAAGCATTCAAGGAGTCCACAGGCAGCAACACTGCAAATGAACAGCAAACTTTGATTGACAGTTCACCCACAGATACATCACAAGCCATACCTTTATCTAATTTATGCCACAAATAGTGCATAGACATTTACCCAATGTAACCAAAAAAAGCAAACATCATTAATTAAAAAAAAAAAAAACATACACATTTACTTACACTTACCATAAATTAATATATTTTAAATAAATTTGTGGTTATGTACTGTAAATTCATATTCTTTTTACTTTTTTTAACTGATGTTCACAAATTTTAAATAAAAATGCCCCTTTTATGGAATTAAGCACTCAAATGCATAATGCTTAAGCAGTCATAATTTCAGGTGATACAAATCATTATAGCAAGCTGTATAATCTCTCCAACTCTAGTGACTGTCTGCAGCTTGCACATAGTTTGCAGTAAAGCTGGAATGCTCATTTTCAAATAATTATTTTGTCACTTCATGTTTTATGTTTCCTAAATCTCTGTTGTATATGAATCATATGTAAATAAATTAGAAATGCTTTTAATAAAGGGTATAATTTATGTATGTATTTATTTATTTATTTATTTTGTTCTGTGTTGGAATTTTCAAAAAAACACACACAAATAACACCCATCTGGAGACAATACCAGAATTGTTTTCAAACACTTCTTGAAACCCATTTTCAAAAGTTAGCATTTTCAGGGCTTGTTGTGTAAATAAATGGCTAAAATGCATAAAAAGTGTTCTATTTTTTGTTGAAAACAGTGTCATACACAGCCCCTAAGTAGTGTGCCAGCCAGGTTGTGAAATTTATTATAAAATCAATTAAAAACTAAAACAAATATTTATTAAATATTAATATTTTAATATAATTTTAATTGTATTTAAAGAGACTAAACTGTCCCCTAGTTTTTCATTGGCTTTAGAGAGACAGAGAAAAAATTATGACAAGAAGGGATCCACCTCACACGCTCACACACATACACAAACAAAAATACTAAAACAAACAAACAAACACAAACGCACACACTCACATGCTCACATGGCTACAGAACGCGACATACTGATGCGCTCTGATGCTACAACGCATACAGTCATATTTCTTGTCAGTACGGAATATAAACTGGTCAGTCACCACTGACAAGTTACTACTTTAAATATTGTAGAAACCGAATTTTCTCAGTAAAGTTGCTTTCTAATGATTGTATCTGTAAAAAAGCGCCATACAAAAAAAAACTTTTCACAAACACCCACAAACACAAAAAAACACAAACTAAACAACACAACTTAACTACAAACACAAACAAATACAGTCTGCACTGCATAATTTACTTGCATCTCTATTGTCTAAAAGTCAGAAATTAAACAATTCCTCTGCACTTGTATATAATATGTAAATGCTGCCCCCTACTGTACATGCCTTATTACGATTTGCAAGCAAATTCAGTTATTTAATAAAAAAAAAATACAGTATCATAGACATAGATGAGATGATAAGTGTAATAAACTACACTGAACGCCATGTATGTCAACAGCAACTGAACTTTATTAGGCTCCGCTCTCCAGGCAAAGCTTAACTGTTAGCGCCCTCACCAGGTAAGGCAACACACATACAGGTGCATCTCAATAAATTAGAATGTTGTGGAAAAGTGAATTTCTTTAAGTAATTCAACTCAAATTGTGAAACTTGTGTATTAAATAAATTCAGTGCACACAAACTAGTTTGTGGCACTGCTGAGGTGGTATGGAAGCTCAGGTTTCTTTGACAGTGGCCTCTCTTTACTCATCTGCATTTTTGGTCTCTTGTTTCTCATATTTTCCTCTTGACAATACCCCATAGATTCTCTCTGGGGTTCAGGTCTGAGTGAGTTTGCTGGCCAGTCAAGCACAACCCAACACCATGGTCATTTAACCAACTTTTTGGTGCTTTTGGCAGTGTGGGCAGGTGCCAAATCCTCCTGGAAAATGAAATCAGCATCTTCAAAAAAGCTGGTCAGCAGAAGGAAGCATGAAGTGCTCCCAAAATTTCTTGGTAAACAGGTGCAGTGACTTTGGTTTTCAAAAACACAATGGACCAACACCAGCAGATGACATTGCACCCCAAAACATCACAGACTATGGAAACTTAACACCGGACTTCAAGCAACTTTGGGCTATGAGCTTCTCCACCCTTCCTCCAGACTCTAGGACCTTGGTTTCCAAATGAAATACAAAACTTGCTCTCATCTGAAAAGCGAGGACTTTGGACCACTGGGCAACAGTCCAGTTCTTCTTCTCCTTAGCCCAGGTAAGACGCCTTGTGACAAGTGTCTGTAGTTCAAGAAATATGGCTATAACAAAGGAAAAGGACCAACTGTAAATTCCTTGACACACGCTTTGTGTGTGGTGGCTCTTGATGCCTTGACCCCAGCCTCAGTCCATTCCTTGTAGCATAACTTCACTCAAATTCTTGAATCCATTTTGCTTGACAATCCTCATAAGTGCTGGGCGGTTCTTTAGTCGGTTTATTGTGCATCTTTTCTTCAACACACTTTTTTCTTCCACTCAACTTTCTGTTACGCATGCTTGATACAGCACTCTGTGAACAGTCAGCTTTGGCAATGAATGTTTGTGGCTTACCCTCCTTGTTAAGAGTGGTCAATGATTGTCTTCTGGACAACTGTCAGATCAGCAGTCATCCCATAACATTGTGTAGCCTAGTGAACCAAACTGGAGAGACCATTTTTGATGCCTCAGGAAACCTTTTGCAGGTGTTTTGAGTTGATCAGAGACCTGATTGAAGGCATGTCAATATATTCTAATTTGTTGAGATTAATTGGTTAATTGGTGAGTTTTTGTTAAATGTGAGCCAAAATCATCACAATTAAAAGAACCAAAGAATTAAACTACTTCAGTCTGTGTGCATTGAATTTATTTAATACACAAGTTTTCCACGACATTCTAATTTACTGAGATGCACCTGTATTACATCTCCCCTTTTTTCACTAATAGTAGGCTAACAAAACATCAGTTGTTGTTTTTGGTTCCCAGGCACATGATTGAGCGCTTGAGTGCACATAAGATATTTAAATGGCGGTCCGTTTTATTCTTGCGAATACAAGTAGCTTTCAGAAATTATTAGTGTAAAAGCGTCATTATTTTTCTCTAATGATTTGTGATTTTTGTCACTTTTTGCTCCTGATTGTATCCTAAAATATGGCGACCACTACCAAGAGTGTAATGTATTGTATTTTCTTGATTAAATTTAGTGTAGTTTCACTATGTTAATGTTAAATGCAGTCGCTGTGTTAGCTGTGAAATATGTTCTAGTCACATATGGATGGACATTTTTATTAGGCCAGCAGGGGGAGCTGAAAATGGGTCATAATGCCCCAGTGTAGTGTTGGGATGAATGCACATATCTCTGTGCCGTCGTGATTGTGCTGAGTGAGTAACCTCATTTTCACCACCGTGTCCGATGTTAAAATCAGAGCGACACACTTTGCAAAAGGCTTGTGCGTTGTCGATATAGCTTGGAGAAACGAAATTAGATTCCGTCCAGCTGCTGTTAAATTTAAATTTAGATTTTTTTCACCGAAAGACCACCTAGTCTTCTCCTCTCCTCTTCTGCATCCACCAGTGACGTCTGGGCAAATATCATCAACAGCGAAATTGGGTTGTAGGTTGCAGTCACAAATTTGTATGATCTGTCGATTGTGTGAGTGGGTGCGTTTTTCATACATGATCTGGCAACTGGACAACCTTGGAATGATTTACTGGTGTGATTATTCATCGTGAGGTTTTTCCCAGGAGAAAACCTATGGGACTTTTTACGGGAGTTTCCCATGAGAGATAACAAAACTGGAGGGGGCGGCGGTAGATGGATGTGGAGGAGACTTACAGGAAAAACGGAGTGATGTTGACGATAGGGTGTGTGGTGAGCAATCTGGTGCACTATATCTGCTGCTCACTAGTGTTAAAAATCGCTGTAAAAGTGTACATTAAGTGTAAGTTCACGGTGTGTGTGTGTGTGTGTGTGTGTGTGTGTGTGTGTGTGTGTGTGTGTGTGTGTGTGTACCTGCTTAACCATATTTTGGGAACAAATTTGTACCCAAAAGTGAGCTAAACATGACAAAATCTCAGAAAACCTCCATTTGGGGAATTCCTCGTTTGTAAAACTGGTATAAAAAATAAACAAAGTTTTTATTTGTAAAAAGGCAGAAAGTTTTCTGTAAGGGGTAGTTTTAGGTGTAGGGTTGGTGTAGGGGGATAGAATATACAGTTTGTACCGTATAAAAACCATTACGCCTATGGAATGTCCCCATTTAGATAGCTAAGTAAACGTGTGTATGTGTTTGAGGAGAGACACTATGTTTTGTTTATTTACTCATTCAAAGTATACATTTGGAATCAATCCCAGGACTTTTCCATTGCTAGCACTATGATGAAAGACTGTTTTCTTTCTTCCTTGTCCTTCTATCTACTCCCTCCATTAACAAAAATGAAATACATAATTAATGTATATACATAACACACACTCCATCTCCCAACTCATATAAATAAATTAATGAAGTCAGTCGTCAACAATAATATCTGAAAACATATCTACAACTGCATGTACACATCATATATTTTCAGGTAATTAAATGTGAGTGCATATAAACCACACTAATAAACTATATACACTGAACAAAATTATAAACGCAACACTTTTGTTTTTGCCCCCATTTTTCATGAGCTGAACTCAAAGATCTAAGACTTTTTCTATGTACACAAAAGGTCTATTTCTCTCAAATATTGTTCACAAATCTGTCTAAATCTGTGTTAGCACTTCTCCTTTGCCGAGATAATCCATCCACCTCACAGGTGGCATACTGTATCAAGATGCTGATTAGACAGCATGATTATTGCACAGGTGTGCCTTAGGCTAAGCCACAATAAAAGGCCACTCTAAAATGTGCAGTTTTATCACACAGCACAATGCCACAGATGTCGCAAGTTTTTGAGGGAGTGTGCAATTAGCATGCTGACTGGAGTCATATCCACCAGAGCTGTTACCCAGTAAGATTGAATATTCATTTTTCTCTACTGCATAAGCCGTCACCAAAGGCGTTTCTGAGAGGGTGGCAGTACATCAACCGAGCCTCAACTTGCCAGACCACAATGTAACTCACACCAGCCCAGGACCTCCACATCCAGCATCTTCACGCCTCAAGATCGTCTGGGGACCAGCCACCCGGACAGCTGCTGCAACAATTGGTTTGCATAACCGAAGGATTTCTGCTGGAAACTTGTCAGGAATAGCTGTCTCAGGGGAAGCTCATCTGCATGCTCGTCGTCCTCATCAGGGGTCTCGACCTGAGCTGCAGTTAAGTCGTTGTAACCACGACGAGGTAGGGCAACTGCTCACATTCGATGGCGTCTGGCACTCTGTAGAGGTGTTCTCTTCCACGGATGAATCCGCAGTTTCACTGTACAGGGTAGATGGCCCACAAGCGTGTATGGCGTATGCGTGTGGGTGAGCCGGTTTGCTGATGTCAACATTGTGGATCGAGTGGCCCATGGTGGCGGTGGGGTTATATGGTATGGGCGAGAAGGCGTATGTTATGGACCGCGAACACAGGTGCATTTTATTGATGGCATTTTGAATGCACAGAAATATGACAAGATCCTGAGGCCCATTGTTGTGCCATTCATCCACGACCATCACCTCATGTTGCAGCATGATAATGCGACCCCATGTTGCAAGGATCTGTACCTGTTCGGAAGCTGAAAACATCCAGTTCGGACATGTCACCCGGTATTAAGCATGTTTGGGATGCTCTGGATCGGCATATACGACAGCGTGTTCCAGTTCCTGCCAATATCCACCAACTTTACACAGCCATTGAAGAGGAGTGGACCAACATTTCACAGGCCACAATCAACAACCTGATCAACTCTGTGAAGGAGATGTGTGGCCAGCCTAAGGCACACCTGTGCAATAATCATGCTGTCTAATCAGCATCTTGATAGGCCACACCTGTGGGTTGGATGGGTTATCTCGGCAAAACGGGGAAGTGCTCACTAATAGCACAGATTCCAGACAGATTTGTAGACAACTATTTTGAGAGAAATAGGCCTTTGTGTGCATAGAAAAAGTCTTGGAAATATTTGAGTTAAGCTCGCATAAAAAATAGGGGCAAAAAACAGAAGTGTTATTTCAGTGTAGTACAGTATACATAAAGCAATACATAAGAGCAACACATATAAAAAAAAGTTTTATAAAAGTACACTTATCCTAAAATAAACAAAATCACAAGAGAACAATAAAAAAACAAGACACTCCAAAACAGGGCCGTAACCACCTGCATGGAGCAGTGAGGGGGACCAGAGAAGTCCCCCCAATAGTCAAAAATGGCCAAATCTATCCCCCCCCAATATTTGAAACTCTTGCACTGATCCGCTGCACTACAGAGCGTTCTGTTTTTATGATTACAAAAATGTTTAAAAGTTACATTGTCAGCCTGCTGAGTGGTCTAGCAGCGCTCGTCAATGTCACAATAATTGAGCTGGCCAATCAAATCAAAGTAGGTGGGGTTTACCATTCAGCCATGGAAACAAGCCCTTGAATTCCAAGCGGAAGTGTCAGTTTAATGGTAAAAAGGAAGCTCTATGAGATGGAAGCTGTAAATCATTTAATATTATTTTAACCATATAAAATATAAATGACCAAAATACCACTAACCCAATGATGCAAACTACATGATTTTTTTCCCACTTTCCAGCAAATGTATAGCCATTTTGAGAAAGATGTAAAAAATTGTGTATGTAGAATTATCTGTTTCATCTCTGTTATTTCAAGAAACACCTGCGTTGCTGCTGAACAGTGTCTTGAAGATTTATATCAAAAAAAGGTGAGGGATAGCCTAGTGTTGACAACATTTGTGCTCGCTTCCCAGGGCTCTGAGCACACATTCAAAATTAAATAAGAACAAACCCTATAAACTTAACCTTCTGTTCAATAATCAAAAATTCTGATAAAAAAAAAGCCATACCATTACGAGGTGACATCTGACTCCTTAAAGTGATTTACAGTAATGGCATTTTTCTAAGTATGTCAGCTATTCTGTCAAATTCAAATGTGTATTAGCTTTTTAAAATTTCCATTCAAAACAATAGAATAAGAACAAGTAAGAATGAGTTAGCAATCAAATTTAAACATATAAATGTTAACTTGTAGGCTACTTGGTGGCACAGAAGAAGATAAAAGTGGATTGTAGGTGTATTTTCAGATGTTCAATGAGGCTCAGAAGTGGCATGAGTGCAATTAAATTAATAAATTTATGTTGAGATTAATGTTTTAAATATAACAATTTTAATAGGGTATAGAAATATTCAATGATTGAAATGACTGAAATTATACTTTTAAAATGAAAGTAAACTGCTAGTAGTGGTGGCAGGTCTCTAAATGTATCATTGAATAATTATTTCAATTGATTCATTTGAATGGCTGATTCGTACAGGAAAGAAGCGATTATGAATGGGTAATCATGAATCATCAACTAGTTTAAAAAAACGCACATTATTTTATAAACAAAACCCTGCTGTGTTTGACTTTGTTTTAAACTATTTTCGTTGACAAAATCAGGTAATAGTGTTATAGTCAGACCATGCAAGTCACTTAATATTTCTTGTTTATTGAATTGTTGTTTTAAATCAATATCACATTTCAAACTCCCTTAATAATCAATAAAAGCAGCCACTCTCCATAGTTCATCGCGATCTCACAAAGTTCCATTATAATCAATAGCCTACACGTGCAAAAACATGCTTTAAGTAGAAACCATAGACTCTCCCCTGATTGCAAACACAAATATGCTGACACTTTCCTTGCTCCAAAATGAAAGTGACTTTTTAGGAACATCAGCAGAAAATTTAATCTAAAAATGTTAACTAAGCAGTTGTGGTTAGACGCTTTTCAAAAATGATGAGCCAGCAATATCATTATCTTGAAGTAGCACTGTCTAGAGGTCAGCATCTTTTTTTTTTATGTTTTACTGTGAAGAATTCTAGGTTGGATTTGAAAGGAGACACCTCAAATTTGATTGTATTTATTCATTTATAAATACATGTATACATGCTGTGGAGCCACTGGTTTTAAGAAGCTTTCTCTAATGTTTATCTAGCAAAAGTGTGATGAAAACATTGAGATGGCAAAAAGCTTTTGTCTTGTGATCTGTACAGAAAGTGATTTCTATCAGTAATAAAGTCAATAGGGGAATAGATAGTTTTAGCATTTTTTGCTAGATTAAAGTTCAAAGTTTTAAGTAAAATGTTTGTAAATTACTGCACTTTTTACATACTGAATATCTTGAGAAGAAGAAAGAAAAAAGAAGTCTGAAGAATGTATGCAAATGTTTTGTTGTGGTGTTTGTGTGTGGGTGTACTAATGGAAAAACTGTTATTCACATGAACACCTTGGCTTGACCTCAACACGTAAAAATGTCACTGGAAAAAAAAAAAAAAATTAAGTTTTGAAAAATGAACCATGAAAACACAAGTTCATCTCTTTAAAGAAAGAAACAAAGAAAGAAAGAAAGAAAGAAAGAAAAAGAAAGAAAGAAAGGAGAATTGCATTGAATTTTATTTTAACAAAAAACAAAAAAATGCAATATAAGTGTTAACATGTTGGTTTTGCACCCACACTCCTCTGAAATTTCCTCTCCTCATTTTTTGCAGATCTTCAAAGTATAAGTATTTTAAGAAGTCTTAAGTTTGAAAGGTTGGAAATGTTTTGTTTGATTTCTTAACAAATATTAATTTAATGTACTCATTTAATGTAATGTAAAAAAAATCATTTATAAAATGTACAAATCTAATCTAATCAAGTCTACCCCATGATGTTGTTGTTGTTATGAGTATATGTTTATCATGAAAATATTGTGGGGGTGTGGTTGTGTTGTGTGTAATATTTTAATGAGCAGTAAAAAGATTGCTCAGAAAAAATGCATTATACAAAACTATTCAAAATTAAGTTAGAAAGTATAATTTTAACTGAAAGTCCCATTATTTGTCCCATTTTACCATATTCAGATAAAACGGATATTAAAATATATATTTTTTCTTTCTTCTAAATGAAGTTCATATTATATAAATGTAACACCCTGTTTCATAACAGATATTAAAATACAACACTTATGACCTCTAAGTGTATAGTTAACTTCTTATTCCAGTTTGACTCAACTCTTTGTTTTAAATCTTTTGAAGACTACATTTGAAGCCA